>NC_047656.1:9669430-9752375 GCF_902201215.1 Prunus dulcis | reverse complement strand
TATATGGAATTGTGAAACAAATATAATTTTAATAAGTGCACCCCACTAACTATATTCAACCCTAATCAAAAGATTGCTTGTCCTATTGTGTTTTTAAGGAAAGATGTGGTAATTGCAAGAACTTGGAATTGCAAAAACAGTGTCAACGGTTTTAGTAGAAGCATAAATCCATATGAAAAGTCAAAGATTTATAAACACTATTAAAAAAATCAAGCTGAAAATTAACTATAAAATAATGCTACAAGTATTAGGGTGTATCAGAGAATTTTTGGTAGTTTTATAGGGCGTACTTAGTTAATTTTACATTTTAATTAAAATATTAGGGTGTACTTAGATCATAAGGTGTACTCAGTTAATTTTAAGGTTCGTTTAGCAACACTCTAGAATAAATATAAAATTACTTTGGTTTCTCAAAGAGATTTTCCTTTCACAGAGAATAACGCAAAACTTGGCACCATCCCTCAAAAGACACAATCAAATAATAAAAACAGATTTGTATTTCACCTAAGCAACTCATGATTTTGGCACAAAGACAAATTATCCAGTACAAATTTCCTTTATTTGTTTTTTCACATGTATCCATACTCCTTTTCAGTAACCAATGCGGTGATGTGCACCTTCCTTGCCATTTGTGCACCTACAATAGGAAAAATGGAAAAAATTAGACGCAAGAGAAATCATAAAATTACACAATCTACAAATTTGAACAGCAAGAAAGAAAAAAACAGTAATTAGAATGAACAACCAAATAATGAAATAACCTCAAAATACAACCAATCAAATTCTATGATGACAATTACCCAAATTGAAGTAAATAATAGTGCAACTAAAAAAGAAAATTATCGCTTTTCGTTTAAAATAAAATTAAAAAATTACAATCATGAAGCATGAAACTTAAACTGAATACAGAACAGGAAAGAAAAAAATTGCAACCAAATGTTCCTATTATAGGAAAAGGGACTAATATGGGCTTTCAATTGGGAAAATGGAAATATTATTAGCCTTTAAGGCTTTTTATACAAAGAGAAAACAGACATCACACAAAAACATTAACAAATTTCAAACAGCAATTGTGTACTTAAACTAACTCTTTACCCAAAAAAAGGAAAAGCAAAGAAAAAATAGAGCTATACTAATTATTTCTCCGCTAAAAAGACAATCATATTAGTAATGTATATACCTTAAATGCTTCACAGCTTTATCTCTTAATTGTTCCCATATGAAATTTTTTGACTTCATCCATTATGCACAACAAAATAGAATAGATAGTTTAAAGAACAAAACTAATATCAACTAATGAAAACAGGAATAGTGGCTCAATTTACATTATATTGCCAAATTACATACCAAATGGATGCTTGGTAATAAACCAAAATGAAGCAATTGATATGCAAAACAGATAAATAAGTTTAAACACACAAACAAAGGCATAGTCACCCAAAGACTCAATCTTTGGGTTCAAATACTAAAACAATTTATTCATCATATAAAGATCATATAACTTGGATTAAATATCATCCAATTTGTTTCTTTCTTATAAGATCTGCATTAGAAGGTTAGAGCGTTTGCAGTCACAAGAAAAAGGAATTTCACAGAAAGTTGAAATAGAAGTAACTGAAAGAAAGCATTTTCTTCACCTAACTGCTTCTAACCCTTCAACTCCTCTGCCAAAAGAATCCCCTGAGAAAACAAAAGAAGAACAAAAATCAAAGCCTAATCTGGACACAATTCTAAATAAATGAATTAATGAGAAAAGCATAGATGAAGAGGAGAGCACCAAAAAACAGCAAGCAACTAAAATCAACTGCTGATTATGAATATAAAAAAGATTCTTGAAGGCAGAACCATCTAAGCTTATAATCTGTAACAGAAATTGACACATTAAATCTAACACAAATAACATGTTATCTAAAACTCAAACAAATTAATACAACACTCAAAAAGCAAAAATACCACTCGACATTCCAAATGTCATCTATAAATGGCACATAACTTGTCCCTCTCAATGTCAGTACACAATCAAAAACTGGAAGCACCGTGTTATTTGGAGTGTAACACCAAAAAATTGGCCTGTCATGATATCCAGCTTCTTTCTAGTCAGACTCTTTGTGTAAAGGACAATTGCCATTTTCTGAATAAGCACTTGATGTAATCAGAAAAATCCAACTCAAAGGTTGCAAAGATTCATGACCAATGATGTGCGATAATTGGTATAAAACTATGAATAGCACACAATAAACAATAGAAAGAAGAAACCTTGATACAATTAACATGACTATTGCAAATTCAAAAAGAAATAAATGACCAAAACTCTGCTGCACAATCATTAGAGGCTTCTTGAACAGAGACAAAACAAAGCAAGTACAAGTCCTGGCGAAGCTCTGTCATCAACCCTTCAATGAAGCAACTCGTAAGAAACTCACCACCACCATTGTCTTGAATGCCCATATGGTAGCCAAGATCAAAATCAAGAAGTGCAGTGCCACCATTGCATACCCAACATGAGTGTGACATTTCAGCAAACAAATGGAGAGCATGTGGTGATATGCCAGATGTATCAACCCCAAAACCCAATTGCTTTCAAGCTTCTTGATCAAGATTCTTCAAAGACAAAAACCGAGTAATGATCTAAATTTTTGTGGACATGATGGGTTGTTTTATATAAACATGTAGGGGTAAAATCGTCCGTTCAGAATAAATTGCCCCTTCTCGTTTGTGATGCTATGTATTTCGGATAATTGTGCCCGGTGATTGAAAGTACAAAATATATCTACTTATGCTAGTACAATAAAATATGATCCATTATTCTTATTTCGGTTTGCACACAGTCACTCATACATTGCATCGCCGTAGTGCAATTGCATGTGTGTTATGCAAACGCTACCCGCCTGTGAGCAAACTCCACATAGCTTAAAAACGCAAAGTTAATGAATGTATGGTGCGAAGACAAAGAAAAGTAACTAACTACTTCATTATGACCTTATGGCTATTAATACATATTAGGGTTAACCACATTATGGTTTACGAAATTGGGGATATTTTTGAATATGATTTGTACTACATGACAATTTCTATTACTAAATATTTTCGAATAATTGGTCCTTTTGTAGTATAATATGTTCGGATTATTGCCCCTTACCGTTTGTCATGCTCTGTATTTCAAATAATTGAGCCCTTCGATTTATAGTAAAAAATATTTCTAATTATGCAAGTACAGTAAAATATGATCCATTTTTCTTATTTTCGTTTGTGCACAATCACTCTTGCATTGCATCACCAACATGCAATTGCATGCTTGCAATGCAAATGTTGCCCGACTGTCGGCAAACTCTTCAGAGCGTAAACACGAAGCTAAAAACATACAATTGCATAAACTCATTACTCAAAATATATTGAACTCCTAAACTGCATGAACTAATTACCCAAAATACATTCAACTCATAAACCAGAAAAAGAGGGTTGTTTGAACTCTTACTTGATGTTTCCAAATTTTCAACGCATCCTCTTTACACTTCCTTTCTCCACCAACTCAAATGTCGTCGTTCACGCAATTCCAACAAATCAAACTAAATTCCACTCAATTTGGTGACCACTACATCATGGAGGCTGGACCCATCATCAATTTCGCAACGATTACCTCTCTGCATATCAGTTTTGGGCAAGCAGAGAGAAGAGTTGAGGACCTCGCTTAGGCAGAGTCGCCAGCTTTGTCTTCAGTTTTCTCGTGACGACCTCGATTCGGTGAGAACTTAACTTTAGTATCTGTTACATGTGCAGCAACTGCGATGATACATACGAGCCTAGTGAGCAACTCAATGACGAAACGAAAACCAAGTATCAGTGTTAAAATCTTGTGAACCTTGTGAATGTGTATCAGCATGCATACACCACAAACAAAGATCATGATGCAAAATCACCAGTAAATGATGAAGAACTAGGAAGCATGATCACTGTCAAGCACTGAAATGAGAAAATGATCAACATATTCTCATCACAATATTCTGACTTGATCATTGTAGCAATTACACTGACAAAGTACCTAACACTCCGAAATGGCCCAGATAAGTGATAAGACGCCTAAACTCGTTCGAATGTATCCCGACGATCACATGATATTCATGTTGGAACTGAGGTGTAGGTACAGCCAGCTCACGAAGGTGCACAGAAATCAAGGGGATTTCACCTTCAATGAATCGCCGAGTTCCTAGATTATTGAAATTGTGAACAAGAAGAGACGAGAAAAATTAGATAAGGAGGAGATACTAGAAAGAAAAAGTGCAGATCGTTCATCAAATTTAAGCAGATTTTATGACAAAACAATATTGGGAAACACAAACTACTGATGCAAACAGATTGACAGAAATCCTCTCAAGAAACTGAAAGACACAGCAACAAGATTAATTTTTGAAACCAAATAATTCAGACTGATTGACCAAAATCTTCAACAAACTGATAAACCCAGCAACAAGATTAAGCTCTGAAACCAAATGACAAAGCTAAAACGACCATGAACTTGATAAAGAACAGAGCCCCAATAACAGATGATGCTATAAGAACGCAGCAAAAAAACGTAGACAGTTCATCAAATTTAGACACATTTTACAACAAATGTTAGGACATACAAACAATGGCAGCAAGATTAATTATTGAAACTTTAAACGACCATAAACTTGAAAAAGAACTGAGTCGCAATAGTAGTGTAATGAATCTTGAAACGTTGAAATAAATAATTAGAGGCCAGAGGCCGATCAAAATTACAGAAGCAAAGATGGTATGTACTGACTGCGATTGCTGAGCTCAAATCCACCAAAATTATCATTTTCATCATCCACATAGAGACCGACAAAATCATCATCATCCCTGACTTGACAGAGATTGTTGTGGTACAAGCTATGGACGTCGAAGGCAAGCCAGACATTCTGATGGTTGATACAGGTTTCGAACATCGAAGATTTCATCCACAGGGCCAAAGTAACGGTTGGGATTAAGGACGTGGGATCGAAGGGTGTCAATGTGACTTCGTCTGGTGTGGCATAGATCTTATTTTTGTTCATTTTGTTTCCATTTAAAAACAAAAAATGAAATTTTACAAAAGAAAAACATACATCCACATGCTTGAATGAGTAAGGAGTAAAACCTTAAAGATATGGAAGGCCCGCTGCCAGTGCCTCTATCAGTCCACATCGCACCCTATCGCATCTTGAGCAAGCAGACAAGGAGTACCTGGAATGGAAACAAACAGCGAACGCATTAATGCATTGAATCAAAGACCGACCTACTAATTAATTCCTCAGGCATGTCGCTCTATCAAATAAAAAAAATGATCTCAGTAAACCGTAAATTTCAAAATCAACTTTGATGGGTCCTGGAAATCCCGTACCTAGCCCCATCAGATCTCTGGTCTTGGTGTTAATTACTACGCAATTTCAACGGTGAGCTCTTGAACGGATCCGATCGTGGATCAATGGCGGTCATCGAGGCTAAACCTTGCAAAACAAGAATCGCATTGGAGGAGCTTTTCTTCATGCCTCGTCGTCTCTCTCTCTTTCTTCACGCTCATGGGAAGTAGGGAGAGGATTTGGTGGGCAAGCAGGGAGAGCATTTGATGGGCAAGCAGAGAGAGGATTTGGGGGCGCTTATGATTGGATTTAGGCAAGCAGAGAAAAGAGCTGGAGGCTCTTACGATTCGATTTAGAGAGAAAACTTGGAGCGAGCGTCGTCTTCTACCTCCACAGCATGCGTCTGGTTCTGTTAGCCCTTATAAGAGTCACATGTGACTCAGGTGCTCAATAACAAAGGGCTGAATAGGTTATCCAGTCATTCAATCTCAACCATCCATTTTTGAAATGCAAACTTAACCCTTGGATTAGTGGCTGTACAGATACAGCCAAGGCACCACAGAATTTTCCCTCTGGCACATGGCGCCCCAAAAGCTACTTTTCAACGGCAAATTGTTAGGTTGTTCTTCCAATTTTTATTTTTTAAAAGTTTGCAACAACTAGTTGCTTCCTAGGTTTTTTTTTTTTTTTTTTTGGTTGTTTTTTTTTTTTGTTTTTTGTTTTTTTTTTCAGTTTGCAATGGCTAGTTGCTTGATGGGTTTTTTTAATAAAAGGTTTCAACGGCGAGTTGAGCCTTGTTTTTACCTTTTTAATTTTTTTTATTTATAAATATACTCCATACTTTTTTACTTGTTTATTCTTTTTATATTTCTACATTCAAACCTTGATAAATAGGCTTTCATCTTCATCTTTTTGTCCATAAACTTATCTCTGTACTTCAAAATCCAAACTTGGATATCTTTTCTTATCATTTCATAATGAAGAGATTGTTCAAGAATATGAGCCGGGATCGTGAAGAAGATTATGAGAATAGACGTCAGAAAAATGCTTTTATCCTTGGGGACTATGGAAAAATGTCAAAGCTCCTCCTCCAATTTACGCACCAAACCAGGTTCTCAAAACGGTCACGAATATATCAACCGATATAGGGAAGACAATGACAAGATGCTCATGAGAGATTATTTCATGCCAAGACCGGTATACTCATCCACTTGTGAAAACATTTCCAAAATCCAATAATGAGAGGAAAAAAAAAATGTTTTCCAAGTACCAAGAGGCGTACTGTAAAGACATTGAACAATGTTTTGGTATATTGCAAGCTCGATTTGGCATCATTCGGGGGGATGCTCGATTTGGCATCATTCGGGGGGATGCTCGAATGTGGAATAGGGCCACCCTTCGAACCATCGTGATAGCTTGCGTAATCCTGCACAACATGATTGTGGAGGATGAGCGTGACGAAGATGAAGAAGATTCATATGTAGAAGAAGTTGACACAATGAACCCAAGGAAAGTAAGAATATATGAGCGACTAGATGATGAAGTGTAAGAACCCAAAACAAAATATCTAAAAAGAAAGAAAATATCTAAAAAGTAAGGAAAATATCTTTTAGCGAAAAGACAATTTTGCCCTTGTATTATTTAATAGGAAAAATTTTGACTTTTTGATCAAAAAAGGATTTGGGAATTCCGCTTGCGCCATTGCATAGAGCACGGCGAAAGGAGTCCGTCGACACGGAGTGGGGCCGAATCGGAGTTGTAACAAAAAAGTTATGGTCAGAAGAGTCTCAGTGGCATAACCGTAAATATTTCGAAGTTGCATCTATATAAACCCAGACTCTGCGCGAAACGGGCCGCTGACTTCCAGAGGGTGCTGGCTCCGCCTCCAAGCTCCAATAAACACGGGACCAGTGGCGTTGGAACCGCCATCGAGTCCCCTACCTTCTCCAACTGACCTCAACCCCGGGGCCGCCCTGAGCTGGCGGGAAAATCGTGTTTTCCGACGGAGGTTCGTCCGAAGCTACCCAAACTTCCAGCTCGAAATTCTCCTTCGTTTGTCCACCAAATCGATCGAGTAAGGTATGGTTTCTCAGCTATTTTTCGTGCTCTAGCTGATGGGTGTATGGGGTTCGATCGATTTTAGCTCTAAGGGGTTCGATTTTGAACTTGCAAATTCGGCCGAACTTCGGCCCTTCGAAACTACTGTATCCGGTCACTTTTTGGGGGTGGTCCAAGAACAAAAGTGACTCCAAATGAGGTGTTTTACCTAGGGTAGGAGTTTGGAGTCTTGGTTCCGAGATTTTTCGGCCACCCGAAATCGCTTTGGACACCCGATCTGTCCCGCGCGTGTGGCGGCGTGTGGCCCAGGGTGGTGGCACGGCTCTGGCCAGTTTTGAGGTCCTCGTGTCGTCACGAGCGCGTGGGATTTCGCGGATCTCGATTCGGAGTCCGTTTGAGCCCCGAATGGATTTTCCATATCGCGCGATCCGTGGGGGCAGTGTCGTGTAATCGTTGGATCGCGCTGAATTTTGGATATGTCGGCCTACGTCATTTCAGGATCGCGTAGGATTCGACGGATCGCGAATCGGAGTCCCGGATACTCCGGAATCGCGAACCCTGGGGCTAGGGTTAGGGTTTTAAGCGATAACGCGATTTTGGTCAATCCGACCGTCCGATTCGGACCAAATTGGCAGAACATGGTTCCCGTTCTATGAGAAACCTTCAGGAAAGTCCAGATTGGCCATCGGAGACCGTGGACCCCACGGGTCCCAGGTCGGCCGATCTGATAGTTATCGCTTAGCTGAGTATCGGACCTCCCAAAATTGGTCCAACTATCCGAAAAGGCTAGTGTGGGCATATGAGTATTTTGAATCGAAAAGTACGTATTTTAGGAGCCGGGGGCATGGTGTTTAATTGGAATTCGTTTTATTCAGCAGTTTATTAATTTAATCTTTATGGATAATCAGGCACCAGGAACCCGACAGAATTGCAAAGGAGACCTTCGAAGGGTCGCAGTAGCTAGGACCATCTGTGAGTGGACTTTCTTTCATAAATCAGATTTCATGAATGATTTGATGTGCTTTTATGTAAATAAGTTTTATAAATGAGTTTATATTGATTTTATATAAATAAGTTTTTAGAGATGAATTTAATTGAATAAGTTTCTTTATTTGATATTAAGTAAGTTTTATTACGGTTCAGGACATGATCAGTACAGTAACAGTTCTATAAATCTGTGCTGCTTATTTACCAGTTATAGAAACAGAGTTTGAGGTTGAAATCAGATGAGACAGCAGCACAATTTGTGATTTCAGTTGTTATTCAGATTTTTCTAAAGGCTTTTATTTTAAACCCACCTCGTACCCATTTTCTTTATAGTGATTACCCAGAGTCGGACCGATGTCTACGGACATCCAGTCTGATTATAGTTCAGTCAGTGCACTTGACTTTGCCTCACGAGTTTCGGGGACGCTCGAACCGTGAGTGCCAGGATTTGCGGCTCGGCAGGCTTGGTGTCCCGAGACCTGCCAGGATTGCGGCTCGGCTGACTCTGTGTCCCCGAGACCTGCCAGGATTGCGGATCAGGCTGACTACGGTCCTCTGCATCCTGCCAGAGCGACTCGAGCTGACTTGGTGTCATCGAGGAATCTGCCGGCAGGACAGGCTGATCATAGTCCCCTGATTTCGCCAGTTTGCGGCTCGGGGAGCCTGTGTGACGCCCGAGACCTACCAGGGAATTGACGGAAAAGACAGGGGTACAAACTGGTGGTATTTTCAAAGGATTTTGAGTTTCTTTTATTAAATTATGATTTTCAGTTATTTTAAATCAGTTTTTCTGATTTTTCAGGCATAGATACCTTTATATTTGTTCAGTTATGCAAGTTTTGAGTACAGAGTTTTTATACACGTTTGATTTCAGCACTTTTATGAAAGCTTTGATTTCAGTGGTTTTGTATGAAACTTTCGTGCTTGAATATGACTGATATAGAATGCCTTGAGTTGAATATGCCTGATACAGAAAGTACGTATTCAATTTTATTTAGCTAAATTTTCTTTTTACAATGGGGGATATTATGTTATGAAAATTGTTTTGAAGAACATTATTTTTGTCCACTCACATTTCCAACATGTTTTTCGCCCCCTGGCCATAGAAGTACGCGGGATCCACCACCGGGCCATTCTTAGCTTCCATGTCTCAAACCAGGTATGGTATTGTAGAAATCCTCACAACCCTGAGGGACTCAGAGAACGCTCCGATATCCAGATGGAAATGTAGTGATTAGAGTTGAAATTGGTTGATTGACTATTCTGGCAGTTGGTGAAGAATTATTAGCTTGTTTAACAGGTGGAAAACTTTGGGATTAGTCAAAATACAGGGGAGACTCTGCCGAATTTTCGGTAGAAGTCTAAGGAAATTTTAAAGCGATATTGAAATAAGAAGGGTAAAAAGGTCATTTGTGCCGGACATTCGCCAGGTGTCGGACACGCACAGGACTTGGCTCGAATTCCAAAGTGGAAATTGGGTCGGGTCCTGTCATGAAGAACTCGAGCCAGTGGGTGAGACGGACAAAATCTTGGCGGCTTTATGGATCGTTATGCACAAATTAGGTTGATTATGTTCATGATAGTCTCTAAAATGATCTAGTTGAGCATGTGTACCAAAGGCATGGATATTGCTGTCTTAGTAAGTACAAAATTAAATGAAAAAGAAAAAAATAAGTGTTTGTCTTTTTTCATTTTGCTCAAAATTGTTGTTCTAAATTATGGCTCAAAATTGTTTCCAAAAATAAATTTTTGTGTTGCTTTTCTTATGCTTTGATTTTTATTTATTTATTATAAATAAAATAATAATAATAAACTAACGTAAGAAATTTTGAGTTTTAGCCCCTAGCCCCTAAACCTTCATCACCACTAGAACCACAAAAAATTTGAGAGGTTAGATTTTGTGAATAGAACCATTTTGAGGGACTAAAACAACACCTAGCCCCTTACTTCTTGCCCTTGCATTAGACATGCTCTAACCTAATTCATTCATTATTCATGTTAGTTGACCGTGTCATATACATGTTGGATCTTTCAATTGGTTGAAGTTACTCATTTTTATCTGCAAGTCAAGACCCTTTTCTATTAGACTAGACGCTGTTGAGAAGTCTATGTTGGTATTAAATTGTGTTTGCAAAGACTACACACCATGATGAAAAAAACTCCATAGATTTGTTAATGAAAAAGATCCCTTGTTGTTTAAAATATAAATAAAAATAATAAATTCCCTTGTTGCAACTTGTCATCATGATCTTTTTTTTTTTTTTTTTTGGTCTCATCATCATGATCAATTATTAGGTTGTGTGGCAAGTGGCATTACATTTTAGCCTTTGCATATTTGTCCCACAGACTACACAGATCTTAAGCTGCATCTTCAATTTTTTTTTTCTTTCCCAAAGTTATTCCCTTATTGTGAATTCCACTTTTCATTTTATAATCTTATCTTATTGTGTTGCCTTAAATTATGGTCTCCCACCAGGGACTGAATGCAATATTCCAAATTTGCATTATTGCCAAACTGCACATTGGGTCGGTGGACCTGGCTGGAAGCCTGCAGTAGGAGAGAAAGGTATATGTATGAGGGAAGCCCCAATTACTTGATAGATTAGATTCAAGATCACATTAATCTCCCACCATTCATTCATGTGGTATTTCTTAACATCTAAGATCAATCATGTCAGCTCAGACCAATAAAAGGGAAAGATCAAAACTCGAAAGGGTAAGAAAGGGAAATAAAAGAAGAACCACACAGTATTTGAGAAGAGTGTTTGAATTTTTCACCTCATCTATTTAAAAAGTGGGAATGCAGTAATATCCCAAAATCTTCATTTGGTCAAGCTTGTGAAAACATTTTTGCCATAACATTAATTGATCTTTGATCAACAAGACAAAAAGGGATTGAGCCTAGCCACTGGAACACAAACTAAGGGATGAGCCCTTGGAAGTGTTAAGCCAGGTCCCTCTTCCATGTCAGCAATACCACTACCATTTACTCCATCAAGTTTCCATTCAAAGCACTGAATCATAGCAGCGAGTGTTGGCTGAACAACCGCTAGTGCAAGTGAGGTTCCAGGGCACCTTCTTCTGCCACTACCAAATGGCAACATATGGAAATGTTGTCCCCTCATATCTAACTGGCTTTTCAGACTTCCCTCTTCAGTCATAAACCTCTCCGGCTCGAACTCCAATGGCTTCTCCCAGTGGTTCGGGTCTCTGTTGATAGCCCACACATTCACATACAATCTGGTTTTTGCTGGAATCTCATAGCCAACAATGTTGCAGGCTTCAGTTGACTCTCTGGCAATTAATGGGCTTGTAGGGTGAAGCCGTAGGGTCTCTTTCATTATGGCTTGTAGGTAAGGAAGGTTGGAAATGTCTGATTCTTGTATGAGTCTGTTTTTGCCAACTATGGAGTCAATTTCTTGTCTTGCTTTCTTCATCACTTCTGGGTGGTTGATCAGCTCTGCTAGTGCCCATTCTGTCGTAATTGCGGATGTATCCGTCCCAGCAGCAAATATATTCTGTGAAAATGTACCCAATACTAATTAATAACCAAGAATTTCTTGATTTGCATATGCTCATCATAGCACTTAGAAATAATCAATCTATTTCAATCAGTAAAAACAGTAATGCTTTGAGCATATACATTTTCAGGAGCAGAGAAGAAAAGGATTTCTTCAAGTACTATTTCATCTACAGATCTGGTGTTACATTAATTTGATAGTTTTGACAATGCCAATCATTAGGAGCTTAATGCAATGACCTGAGAGTTTTAGCATGACTCTTGTCCTTTAACAAATACTATAATATGAATGAAAGAATGAATCCTTCATTAGCAAGAAATGAATAACAGATAGTGAAGTTTTGTGTCAAGATCAGAGGTATGTACCATAATGAAGGCCTTTATGTTTATTCTACTCAATCTAAACTCTGAGGTCTCATCTTCGGATATGTCGAGTAAAATGTCAAGCAAATCCTTAACTCCATCACCACCTTCACCAAGTTCCTTCCTTTTCTTCCTTGCCTCTTGGTGCTCCTCTATAACCCTCTCCATCATAGTATTGAACGTATCACGCAATTCCTTAACCCTTTTCCCAAATCCCTGCAAATCCAAGTTCTTACAAAACCAAATTAAATCCGACAAGTTAAGCTTCCCTTTAAGCTCAGCAGTAGCTTTCACCACCTTCCTGACCACATCAGCATCTCTTTCATTTTTAGACCAACTCTGCCCCATGGTCATTCTCGTTATGATATTATTCGTTATCGTCATAAGCGCTGATCCAACATCAACAGCCTCAGCTGCCTTGGCCTTATTTCCGATCAATTGTACAAAACTTGTCAACTCTTCGCGCCGGACAGGAAGGAGCTGATCCAGTGTTCTTCCACCAAGAAGCTCAGAAACACATAGTTTCTTCATGAATCTCCAGTAAGGTCCATAAGGAGCAAATGCAAAATCAGATGATCCATATGCGAGGTAATCAACAACAGCCATAGAAGGCCTGTTGGAGAAGGAACCTTCATGAGTCTTGAGGAACTCTTTGGCCATGTCCGGTGACGAAGCGACTAAACAAGGAACAGAACCAAGAAAGATGTGTATCAAAGAACCGTAGCGGCTAGACAGCTTGTGAAAAGCTTGGTGAGGAATTGGAGCAAGGAGGTGGAGATGTCCAATGACTGGTAAGGCCATTGGACTTGGTGGAAGCCGAGGTTTGTTCTGAATTTTGGTGAGTATGGTTCGAACCAGAACTATGGAGACAAGGAAAAGTATAATGTAGCCTTGGAAATCTGCTTCCATGGTTGATTGGTCTTTGCTTCAATCTTGGAACAAAGATGATGATATGAGGGTTGCTCATATGAGAAGCTAAAACACTAATTCATTTGCAGGGTTGCTCATATGAGGGTTGCTGCTGAGGAATTAGATTTCCTATATATTAATATTGAGGCTTTGAGCCCTGTTATATATAGAATGAACTTTACTAGGTGGAAGAACCACTTTACTAAGTGGAATAGAGTGGGTAAGATAATATATGGATAAGAGCAACTTGACATTAAAACATAAACGTGTTTGATAATAAAAATAAAATAAAAACAATAATTTTAGTAACATTTGCAAAACATGATGAATTTATAAATTACTCTACTTGCTTACCACTGCCATAGGAGGCTTCAATAACAGATTAAGACTCCTTTGGCTCTTTATACTCTTTTAAGAAAGAGATATTGAGTCAACGGAGTTTAATATAGTAGAAAAGACCCTTGATTTATAGACCAATAGTCTCAGGTTTGAACCTTCAAGGCACAGTGGTAGTGAGCAGAGACAGACCTAAGATTTGAAAATGAAGTGTTGCTAGAGCTCCACCAGTAGAGCATTTCCGTTTCTCCTCTTCGTCACAATGAGTTGTAGAAAACAAAAACTATAAACAATGGTAAACTCTCCTTTGGCTGTGAGTTGAAAAGAAACTTGCAAATGAAAAACTGTTCATGAGAAGGCATGTCATCCTGCAAAGTGACTAATAACTCAGCATCTGACACTACTACATTTTACGATTTGTGCGACGAAGACAATTTCGTCGCGCAGAGTTACATTTAGTTGCACAAATTCAAGCTCGACAGAAAATTCGTCGCGCACAATCTGTCGCGCAAAGAGCGTGAAGAAAGACTTTGCGCGACTAATTTTTTCATTCGTCGCGCAAAATTGTGCGACGGTTACCCTTCGTTGCACAAGAGGTTCAGAGACGACACAACAATTCCTCGCACGAACTTATGCGCGACGAAAGAAGGTTCGTCGCCACAACAATGCACGACGGATAATATTCGCCGCTCGATACGTCTCGTAGACATTTGCGGCACCAAGAGTTCTTCGTCGGGCAATTCGTGTGTACACATTTTGTGCGACGAAAAACCGTTGTTGTAACACCCCGATCCCAAATTTCCCCAAATTTAACCCTTAATTAATTAATTAATTATTTAAGGGTATTTTAGTCATATTTTTAACCGGAGAGAGTTTGGGACCGTGACTTGTATTTTTGGATAGGTCGTGCTGAGATGAGTTCATAGACACGTAGTGGGCCCGAATCGGAGTTGTAACGAGAGAGATATGGTCAAAAGAAATCCAGTGGCACAATCGTAAATATTTCGAAATGGGATTTTTTTTATAAAAATCTGGTTTTCTCTCTCTCTCTCTCTCTCTCTCTCTCTCTCTCTCTCGCTCTCTCCCGCGATCTCTCTCTCCCCGACGTTCACTCTCTCTCTCCTCGGCTCTCTCCGCTCTGACCACGGCAGGGCACGAGACCGGTCCCGTTCGACTCGTCTCGTCGCCCCGACCAAGACCTGCCCGTTTTCCCCGTCGGAAATCACGAACTCCGGCCACGAGCTCGACTAGTTCGAACCGGAGCTTTCTCGCCGTCCCGCCGCCGCCTCCGCCGCCCAAACTCGGTGATTGAGGTATGGTTTCTCATCCTTTTTACGAGTTCTAGCTGATGGTTCTATAGGTTTGGATCGATTTTGGGTGTAGAAAATCGATTAGGAAAACCTAGGTTTTGGGCCGAATTTCAAAATGAAATTCCGGCCAGTTGCCGCCCGAATTGGGCCTTCTCGTAGTTGAAGAAAGTGATCCTGACCTCGAGTAGAAGCTAGGGTAGGAAGGGTGAGCTCGGGTGTGGAGTTTTTCCGTTTTCGGAATTACTCTACACACCCACGCGCTGCCGGCGCGTGTGGAGGCGCGTGGGCGAGTCTGGTGAGGACGTAAATTAACCCGATGAGATCCTTAGGTTGTCACGAGCGCGTAGGATTTCGCGGATCTCAATTCAGACATCGTTTGACTATCGAACGGATATCGCCTATCGGGCGTTATCCGGGTTCGATAGGTTGGGACCGTTGGATGTTCCCAAATTTAATATATGTTAATCTGGGTAATTTTAGGATCGTGTAGGAATTCACGGATCGTGAATCGGAGCCCCGGATGTTTCGATTCAATAATTTAAAGTTTATATTTTATATTAATTGTCAGATCGTGCGATCGTGAGCAATCCGACCGTCCGATCTGAACCAAACTTGCAGGACGAGTGTCCTATACCTTATAGAACCCATAGGGACTTTCGGATCGGAGTTTGGAGGTCGTGGTCCCCGTGGGCCCGTTTGACCAAGGTTAGGGTAATTCGACTCTTAGTTGACCGTGAGTCTCCCGGAGTAATCTCACCTTCCCAGGAGGATTATCGGGTGCTAGACTATTATTGGGGTTTACGCAATATTAGTATTAAATTATAATGATATATATATATATATGTTTGTACAAGGGTACAAAAGAGTCTAGAATGTTAGTTGGAGTGCTATACGCACTACCTTAGGTACCTCCCTGGATCTTGGTTTCACTACAAGCACCACCAAGTGAAAGTCAGGTCTAACGTGGCGTAGGTTATCCGGCGTTGAGACAGGCCCCATACGTGGCGTTGGTTGTACAGGCGTATGGGGAGATATTGTAGTATTGTGTTGAGGTCGCACGTGGCGTAGGTTATCCGGCGTGTCGACAGGCCCCATACGTGGCGTTGGTTGTACTGGCGTATGGGGAGATTTGTGATATGATGTTGAGGTCCCGCGTGGCGTAGGTTATCCGGCGTTGGGACAGGCCCCATACGTGGCGTTGGTTGTACCGGCGTATGGGGAGTTATGTGATATGACGTGCAGGTCTCGCGTGGCGTAGGTTATCCGGCATGGAGACAGACCCCATACGTGGCGTTGGTTGTACCGGCGTATGGGGAGATTATGGGGAATACAGAGAAATGAAATGAGGTATCTCCTAAGTGCGGAATTAGGTTTTGTGAGAGAACTACGTGTGGCTTGATCCCTCAATGAGGGTACGTAGGCAGCCTAAGGTTGTTAGGTACAGCCGCAGACTAAATGTTAGTCTTAATTTGTATTTGAATCGTTTGGTAGTTGGTTGAGAATTATTGGAAGGCCGAAGGCCATTTGTGTGAATTGCATGAAATTATATTGTGCATGCTGCCAGTTGTGGATATTAAATGCGTTTATATGCAGGTTGAAATTTTGGGAAATGTCCAATTTATAGGGGAGACTCTGCCGAAATTTCGGCAGAAAGTCTCGGTCTTTAGTAAGTGGGCCTGGTATCGGGGTGATGTCAGGAATTCCAAAGGGTTCGTCTCGGGTTTTGGGAAAATTCGGGGCGGGTCCTTTCAGTTGTCGCGCATATCCTTTTTGCGCGACGAAACACTTTGTCGTGCAAGAATAAATTATATGTATTTTAAAAAAATGTATCATTTTTATTTTGTAAAATGTGAATTTGCGCGACGAGAAAGGTTTCGTTGCGCAAAATTAATATATATAAATATTATTTAATTTTAATATTACGTTTGTTTTTTTATTTTATAAAAAAATAAATTTGGTTTTTTTTTTTGGTAATAAAATGAAATTCCAATAAAAAAATTGAATTGTAAAGAACACATTTATTATATAAAATAAAATAAATGTATGCTGCAAGAGAAATATTTAAAAAATAATTATGAAAATAAAAAAACTAATCAAATAATGTTCCAAAATCTACATTGTCGTCTGGCACATGCGGTTCAGAGGTCTGGGGGTCTACAGGGGCCGTCGTCTGGTGGGGATGCTCGGGATGGACGGGCTCGGAGGTCGGCACATCAAAATGCGGGACTGGAATGCCGGACTGTGCGAGGGACTGCAGAATGACCGACATCTGACTCTGAAGAGTGGCCACCTGTGCTGTCAAAGCAGTGACCTGACTGTTTGACTGCGCTGATGAACGGGGTCTGGGTTCCCTCCGCCTGGCATTCCCCATCCCTTGACAATATGTCCCCGGTCTCCTCCCTAGAGTCTGATCCAATGTCTCCGTCAAGATCTGAAACCCAGCATCCTGTGGAGGATCCACAGACTCGATCGGAGTATCGGGAGGAAGTTGGGAGGCGGACTCTTGAAGAACCAACTGGCTCCTCTCCACCATCGTCGTCTGTTTAGCATAACATAAAATATAAATTAAAACATTCATATAATAACCTTTAAACTTGAATGCGTAACATAAGAATTAAAATGAAATAATACTTACATGAAGGGACTCGGCCAACTCATTCCCAGGTCGAACATAAACGTCGCCAAAGACGTCGATCTCTGGGAATTTGGACCCCCCCTAAATTGAACAAGAGAAGAAAAATATTAGTACGAAAAAATAAATTAAGAATAATGAAATATTAAAAATTAAATAAAAATTATTTTATTATTACCTGTCGCCGTGCATCCATCCTATAGGAGAAGGGCCTGGAACCCGAATGATGGAGAAGAGTCTTCTTCTTCCTATTGCCCTTATTGACTTTGGCTTTATTCTGTTATACAAAAAATAAAACGTATTAGTTGAAATTGAAATTAAATATAAAAAATTAAAAAAACATTAGTAAGAAAAATATAATAAATTTGAAATTCATATTACAAATTACCACAAAAGCGGGCGCCTGAAAATGAGCCAGAGCCACGCCCAACTATCCTCTCGCCCCTCAAGCTCCTTCGGGCAACCCTCTTGAAGAGCGACTTGCGGATCATCAAACGCCTCAAAATAGTGGTGCAAGTCGCTCTTCCACTGTTTGTACCTCTCAGAGAAGAGTCTGTTGACGTACGCCAACGACTCGTCGTCGAGGTCCTCCAAGTTGTAGTTCGTCTGCAATAAATTAATTACATACATTTAAATAATAGAAATATAAAGTTTGAAAGAAAAAGAATTAAAAGGCCTACATACCGACAACTGGCCGCGAACCTCCGTCTTGATCTCGTCAGGCATGACCTTCCAAGACTTCCATTTCATCGGGCAATGGCTCCGAACGACATGACCAATGTCGTGGGCCAAGGAGCTATGCAACTCCGCCGTCGGTGCAGCCCGATGTCACTCGTCGTATCCGATGTTAATACGACTGTTGGTCACCCGGGTGACCTTCGCCGTCTTCAACTGCCGACACGGCCCTCGGGTGTTCTTCTTGGCTGCAAAGAAAGATGACATTAATGTTAAATAAATAACAAATTTAACTATAAAATACATACACACACAAAAACAAAAACAAAAACAAAAATAAAAATAAAAATAACTGGAGTTTAAGGAAATCTATACCTGGCTGTGACCCCGACGCATCAGTGGATGTGGTGTCGGTGGTGCTGGCGGGCCGATGACGCCGCCTGGCGCTAACAGGCTGCGCCACTGATGAAGCTGATGAAGCAGGCGCCTGGGACCCCGCGGGACCAACTGCCAAGTGGTCCATCAGTGCTGGCGCAGTGGCAGCAGATGTCGGCTGAGCCAGGGGCTCCGAACTCTGTGTAGTCGTCACGGCCCTACGACGTCTAATCAGGTCTGACATCTTCACAATTTCATTAATACACATACAAATTAATAAAATATACGAATATTTGAAAGCACATAAAATTTTATTAAGATTCTTGACCTAAGGTTTCCGAGTTCGGAGTATCCAAGATTTCGATCCACAATCCGTCGAATCCTAGACGATCCTAGAAATACAAGGTACACCATACGTGAGTTTGAGTTCAATCCAACGGTTCGAACATAACAAACCTGGAAATCGCACAGTAGGCAAAATCCGTTCGAGACTCAAACGGTAACCAAATTCCAATCCGAAAAGACCTACGCGCTCGTGACAAGTAGGGGATTGCACTGGGACCCAATGCATGACTGCTACAGTATCCCACGCGCCACCACAATCGCTGCATCGCGTGGGTGTCCAAAGCGATACCAATCACTGGAAAATTCTAAAAACTAAGGGCCAAGGTTCCCACCCTAGGTTGAAAACATCAATTGGAGCCACTATTGTTTTCGGACCTACCCCGAAAAATGGCCAGAAGTGGCCAGAATTGAAATTCAAAAACCAGCCGAAACTTAAGGTTTAAAATCGATTGCCCTATTGCAACAATTACTGAAATCCTACCCAACCATCAGCTAAAGCATCAAAAATAGTCCAGAAACCATACCTCAGGTGTTGGATTTGGTCGCCGGAGGAGAGAGAATGAGGGCGGCGAAGATTCGGTGAAAACCGAGCAAATTCCTGCGGCTGGCTCGACGGTGACGGCGGGGAAGCTCCGGGGTACCAAGGTTGTGGCGGCGTGGTACAAATTCTAGTGGGGTAGGGGGCTGAGGTGACGGCGGAGAGAGAGAGAGAGAGAGAGAGAGAGAGAGTTAAGGCAAAAATCAGAAACTGGGGAAGAAGGAGGCCATCGCGTCATTTCTGAAATTTTATTCAATTTTGCGCGACGAATAAATAAAAGTGTCGCGCAAAATATTTTAAATGACTCTTGCGCGACGACATAAGTATAACTTCCGTCCCACAATATTGTGAGTCCGCCAAAAGTTGGTATCAGGGTAGGGTTGCGCGGTTTTACACGACGCATAGAAATGTGTTTCGTCGCTCAAGGTTGTCATTCCACCAAAATTTTGGGACTTAGGGTTTAGTGGGAGAGAGAAAAGTGAAAACTTTGCGCGACGCTATCCCGTATTCATCGCACAATGTTGTAATTCCGCCAAAATTTGGGGTTTAGGGTTTATTGGGGCAGAGAGATTGTGCAACGAATATGGACAGCGTCGCGCAAGTCTGCTTTCTGTACACTCGAAAAAAATTTGGACCAAGTGTTCAAGGGGGAAGAGGGTGAAAGGGCTGACTGAGATTGCGCGACGAAGAAGTAATAAGTTTGTCGCGCAAGACTGTTTTCTGCACACCTTGTGCGACAAATCAACGTTATTTGTCGCGCAATGTTGTAATTCAGCCAAAATTTGAGGTTTAGGGTTTATGGGGGCAGAGAGTAGGGGTGGGCATCGGGACCGGAAAACCGGAACATCGAACCGAACCGGTGAAAAAAAAAACCGGTTGACCAAAAAAGTCAACAAATCGGACCGGAACCGGACCGAACCGGTTCCAACCGATTCTGGTTCCGGTTGTACATCTTTCCACACCGGACCGAACCGGACCGGTCATATATTTTATATTTTATATTTTTACAAATTTTTAAAATCTAATGTCATATTTTAACTTTTATAATCACTAATTTTCCAAGTTCAACTTCAAAAAATTTCTAAATGTATGAATTGGATTATTTGTTCATTTTTAAGCTAAAAAAATAAGTTATTTATTATAATTTTTTTAAAAAAATAAAAAATATTTTTTTTTTCAAAAAAAATTAAATTAATAATCCGGTTCAAAACCGGAACCGGTCAGAACCGAACCGGCCGGTTTTTGAAATTTTTTTTGCCTAAACCGAACCGAACTGGACCGGTTAAATAATACCGGTTTCGATTCCGATTTGAGGTGTGAACCGGACCGCGCCCACCCCTAGCAGAGAGATTGCGCGACAAATATGGGACAGCGTCGCGCAAGTCTTCTTTCTATACACTTGAAAAAAATTGGGACCAAGTGTTCAAGGGGGAAGAGGGTGAAAGGGCTGACTGAGATTGCGCGACGACAAAGTAATAAGTTCGCCGCGCAAGACTGTTTTCTGCACACTTTGTGCGACAAATCAACGTTATTCGTCGCACAATGTTGTAATTCCGCCAAAATTTGGGGTGTAAGGTTTATTGGGGCAGAGAGATTGCGCGACGAATATGGGACAGCGTCGCACAAGTTTGCTTTCTGTACACTCGAAAAAAATTTGGACCAAGTGTTCAAGGGGGAAGAGGGTGAAAGGGCTGACTGAGATTGCGCGACGACGAAGTAATAGGTTCGTCTCGCAAGACTGTTTTCTGCACACTTTGTGCTACCAATCAACGTTATTCGTCGCGCCAACCCTAAACCCGAAACCGCGGAAACCCTAAACCCGTAACTAGTTTAAATGATTCAACCGACAAACTTGTTTTTTTATACTTCGAGATCGTATATGCCGAAAATCTGAAAAAACAAACATTAGAGATCAAGTAACGGGACAAAACTTTTCGACGGTTCTAAATGAAAAGTCATGATTTAACGGTTATTTTAACTCCGATTTTGATGGTTTTTTACAGCTATATTTCTTGACCCTGTATGAATACAATTACTGAATTTGATCTTCAATTTAAGATGTTTACACTAGGGGGATACCACATAATCTTATGTTATATTTAACGAAAGTATAAACAAACTCTTCATTGTTGGTGAATATATGGTTTTGATGGCATACACATTCTACCAAACTAGTTTCAGTAATCCAGCCATCAAACTTGTTTGTTTATACTTCGAGCTCTTAGACCCCAAAAATCAAAAAAAAAAACATTCAGAGATCAAGTAACGGGACAAAATTTTTCAACGGTTATAAATGAAAAGTCATGATTTAACGGTTATTTTAACTCCGATTTTGATGATTTTTTACAGCTACACTCCTTGACCCTATATGAATACAATGAACTAACTCGATCGTCAATTTCAAATATATATGTGTGTATATATATATATATATTATATTATAAAATAATATATATTTGCACGACGAGATGTATCCTGTCATCGCCCAAAATTTCATCGCGTGATGGATATTAGGTTGTCGCGCAATGTTTTAACTTTACGCGACGAGTGTATTGTGGGTCGCGCAAACTATGCGCGACGAGGATTAATTCGTCGCGCAAGGATTTCGCGCCATTTACTTATTTAGGTCAAATTGTGTATCATTTTCATTTTTTAAAAATGTTTGGTGTCAATAATTTTCAAACTTTGTATGAAAAGGGTTTGGATATATTTATTTATCAATGTTTTATAACAAATTTTTTTTTTCATTTTTCATTTTTTTGTGTATGTCAATTTATTTAATAATGTCTCACGCGGTTGTTGTTGCGTTGACCTAACTCGCTTGTTCTTTTTCTTTTATAAAGTGAAGTGATAAACTTTCATAAACTCATGAAAAGTCAATCAAAGTTAGAATTGGATACAACCCCCTTAGGTTAGATTGTTTATCATTTTCATTTTTTAAAAGTGTTTTGTCAAAATAAATTTAAAAATTATTATTAAAAGGGTTTGGATATATTGATTTACCAATGTTTTATAACTAAATTTATTTTAATAATGTTTCATTTCTCCACATATATAAGGTTTGGATATAACAACTACATATATTCAAACATTTGTATTACACAAAATCTGTACACTAGCATAATAAAATTACAAAAAAATTCATTATTCATCATCTGAACTATAATAACTTTCGTTATCGTCGCTATCATCACTTTCGGTCTCCCAATCCTCCTCCTCATCCTCCTCTATAACTACATCATCGTCGTTGCTCGGGCCCACTGCAACATCGAATCTCGGAAGATCACCGAAGTCAATTGTAATTGACTGAATCGATATTTCGATTGTAAGACACTCCTTGTAAAAAGCTTGTGAGGAATTGGAGCAAGGAGGTGGAGGTGTCCAATGACTGGTAAGGCCATTGGACTTGGTGGAGGCCGAGGTTTGTTCTGAATTTTGGTGAGTATGGTTCGAACCAGAACTATGGAGACAAGGAAAAGTATAATGTAGCCTTGGAATTCTGCTTCCATGGTTGATTGATCTTTGCTTCAATCTTGGAACAAGGATGATGATCTGAGGGTTGCTCATATAAGAAGCTAAAACACTAATTCATTTGCAGGGGTTTAATTCCTGAGGAATTAGATTTCCTATATATTAATATTGAGACTTTGAGCCCTCAATTACACATGTTATATAAAATAATGAACTTGGAATAGAGTGGGTAAAATAATATATGGATAAGAACGACTTGAGATCAAAACAGAAACAAAGAGCTCGTGTTTGGAGAAACAGAAAACAATAATTTCAGTAACGTGTGCAAAACAAGATGAATTTATAAATTACAATAACTTGCATACTACTGCCATTGGAGGCTTCAATAACAGATTAAGATTCCTTTAGCTCATTATTTTTAAGAAAGACTTTGTATTCTTTTAAGAAAAAGATATTGAGTCAATGGGGTCTAATATAGTGAAAAAGGTCATTGACTTGTCAGTGGTTTTAGGTTCTAACCTTCAAGGGATATTGGTAATGTGTGCGTAAGAAACCTCATTCCCGTATAGTTTAAACTATCACTTGTATTATTAAAAAAAAATAAAAAGATATATATAGGATTTTTCTCTTATCCGGACATCCGGATTGTTTAGTCTGCGGATTCCAATGTTTGCAGTTGTGTTTCATTGTAAAAAATGATTTGAAACAGCACCGACTGGATATTTTTATATAGCAGTGTAGTGGCTTGTGATTTGGCAGCATATATAAGAGGAGAAAACTGAAGAAACATTGAGGTCCGCATGCTAAACAATCAGGATATTCGGATAAGAGAAAGACTCTATATATGTATGTATGTATGTGTATATATATATATATGTATGTATATATATGTATGTATGTATATATATATGAATTTTCAGACAACACATTTGATATCAAACTAGCCTATTCTCTCGCGCGGTATAAATTTTCTGACACTACATTTGATATCAAATTAGCCTCTCTCAACGAGCTCCAGCGTGCGAGAGGCCTTTATTTTATGAAGCGCAAGCGCGTTAGTTTTTTTATTTCGTTCATACCATTCTTGTGTTGGTCAAATGACCTGCTATCTTGCATATGAAAACATCATTACAATGAGCTCATTGCACAGATTGGAGGCTGCTCCATTCATCACATATACAGACAGAGAAATTATGCTGCAAATGCTATTGCAAATTGGTGTTATAACTTAGCGCTAGGTGGATGTCTCCTTGATGAGGCCCGAAGCTGGCTGGAAAATATCCTTCTTGATGATATCCTTGGGATCGCTACACCCCGCATGACACCTGCTTCTGCTTAGTTTGTTTTGTTTGGGGGTTTTTCCCATGTCATGCAAAAATAACTCATATAAAAAGAAAAGCTTTTACATACATGTCATACTGTAATTTTTCTGCAAAAAGAAATAGTAGGTTACAAGTATTTTTCTTATATAATATTCGAGTAGACATTAATCTGCTTTAAATTTGATTCTTAATGTCTGATCAAGAAGATGGAAAGGGATTGAGCCTAGCCACTGGAACACAAACCAAAGGATGAGCCCTTGGTAGTGTTAATCCAGCTGCCTCTTCCATGTTAACATTATTGCTCCCTCCTTCAACTTTCCACTCAAAGCACTGGATCATAGCTGCAAGTGTTGTCTGCACAACCTGCAATGCAAGTGAGGTTCCAGGGCACCCTCTTCTTCCACTACCAAATGGCAATAGATGAAAATGCTGCCCCCTCACATCCAACTGGCTCTTCCCACTTCCCTCTTCAGTCACAAACCTCTCCGGCTCAAATTCCAATGGCTTCTCCCAGTGGTTGGGGTCTCTGTTGATAGCCCACACATTGACAAACAATCTGGTTTTTGCTGGAATCTCATAGCCACCAATGCTGCAGGCTTCTGTTGACTCTCTCATAATTAATGGGCCTGTGGGGTGAAGCCTTAAGGTCTCTTTCACTATGGCTTGTAGGTAGCGAAGGTTGGCAATGTCTGATTCTTCTACCAGTCTGTTCTTTCCAACCATGGAGTCAATTTCTTGTCTTGCTTTCTTCATCACTTCTGGGTGGTTGATCAGCTCTGCTAGTGCCCATTCTGTTGTGATTGCGGATGTGTCGGTTCCAGCTGTAAATATATCCTGTGAACATGTATCCAAGGCCTAATTAATAATCAAGAAGTGCTTCATTTGCTTATGCTCATAGCATTTAGAAATTTATTGTGATTTTAAGTTTTCCTAAGCAAGCTAATGTCTGGCCTTATGGAAAAGAATTTGTGTAGGCCGGTTATGCACGTAACCTTCTTCTTGCATCATGCATATTGTAACAGAGCTTGTACAGAGGGAAGCAAAACTACGCTCCAAGTCAATTTAACAACATATAATCAGTGATTATTTATGCTTTAATGAACTCAGAGTTTCTTGAACTTGAACCAGTGTTTCATCTACAGATTTGGTGTTACATTAGTTCCATGGATCGAATATTTCTGTCAATCATTAGGATATTATTACATCACTTACCATTTAACTAATTAATAAATGAATGCTTCAATCTTAAATAGAGGCATTATCTATCAGGGAATGAGCAATATTAGGCAATGAAAGTTGTGTGCAAAGATCAGAGTTATGTACCATGATGAAGGCCTTTATGTTTACCATACTCAACCTAAACTCTGAGGTCTCATCTTCTGATATGTCAAGTAAAATGTCAAGGAAACCCTTAACTGCCTCACCACCCTCACCAAGCTCCTTCTTCTTCTTCCTTGCCTCTTGATGCTCCTTTATAATCCTCTCCATCATAGTATCAAACCTATCGCGCGCTTCCTTAAGTCTTTTACCAAATCCCTGCAAATCCAAATTCTTACAAAACCAAATAAAGTCTGACAGATTAAACTTCCCCGAAAGCTCAGCTGTAGCTTTCACCAGCTTCCTAATCTCATTAGCCTCTGTCTCATTTGCAGAGCAACTCTGCCCCATAGTCATTCTTGATATAACATTATTTGTTACCGTCATAAGCTCTGCTCCGACATCAACATCCTCAGCTGCCTTGGCCTTCTTTAGAATCAACTGTACGAAACTTGTCAACTCTTCGCGCCTGACGGGAAGGAGTTGATCGAGTGTTCTTCCACCAAGAAGCTCAGACATGCAAAGTTTCTTCATGAATTTCCAGTAAGGTCCATAAGGAGCAAATGAAAAATCAGCTGATCCATATGTGAGATAATCAACAGCAGCAATATAAGGCCTGTTGGAAAAAGACCCTTCATGAGTCTTGAGGAACTCTTTTGCTATGTCGGGTGAGGAAGCGACTACACAAGGGACAGAACCAAGAAAGATGTGAATCAAAGATCCATAGCGGTTTGACAGCTTGTGAAGAGCTTGGTGAGGTATCGGAGCCAGGAGGTGGAGGTGTCCAATGATTGGTAAGGCCATCGGACTTGGTGGAAGGCGAGGCTTGGTTCGAATTTTGGTGAGTATGATTCGAACAAGAATTGTGGAGACTAGCCACACAAGGAAAAGTATGATGTGGCCTTGGAAATCTATTTCCATGGTTGATTGATCTTTGTAATAATCTTGCAAAAAGGCGTTGATCTAAGGGGGTTCTTATATAAGGAGATGAAGCACTGTTTTGTTCTCAGAAGGTTTTTAGTAACTGAATTTCCCTGGATTTGAGAATCTGTTTATTCTTGTAAGACATGTTATAAAAATCATATCGCTATCGCTAAGGGGAAGATTGCCATTAGATTAAGACAAGTTTAATCTATTTGTTTACATTTTAAATTGTTTGTTTCTAGTTACATTTGAAAGCAACTAATCATTGGAAAGCTTGTGTAGTGTTCTAAGGGTGAGGAGCAGAGACTAGGTCAGCAGCCGTATTTGGTGCAAAATGGGAGTTTAAATAACAATAAGTGTACATATATGTATTAATTACAACGTTGTTCTTGTCATAACTTCTTTTTATCAAATTTTCAATTGGTTTAGAGCCGGCTATTTCCAAGTTTTTATATGCAAGCATTTGGTCATTCTTGCTAGTTGCTATCTGCAGCTGATTGGGTCAAAGACTAGTTTTCTCCTTTTCTTTATTTTCCCTTTTGGTGGGGGGTTGCAGGATTTCAACCCACATTCAACTTTTGGGTTTATTATGCTCAAAGTTGCTTCGAACTCTAACATGATTTGGTAGCCTAAGGTTAAGTGGATCTGTAAGAATTCTAAGGGCTAGTTTGGGATTGCTGTCACTTTTTTAAAAAAAAAAGTTGTTTATGCTGTGCTTTGAAAATAATTAGCTGTAAAGTAAAGCAGTTCCATGTTTGGTAAATAATTTTTTTAAAGTGCTGTTAATACAAAAGACAATGTTAAAACCGTTTGGTAAATTTTAATAAAGCTGTTGTAACTGTGAATAATGACTCAAATAAACATGATGTTGAAAATATTATGCGCTAATTATGTGAAACCCTGTATTTTTAATATATATATATATTATATTTTGGAAAATTAAATATTTTGTTACATATTTAGTTTATAACTTATATATACTGATAAAGCCAAAAGAGTTAGCTTGAGATACGTCCACTTACTAGCTAGGTACTTTAGACTTGGTTTGTTGTCAATCTGTGGCATAGCATGAAAACACCTGATGCTATTTCTCCTTGTAGATGGCAACAAATGCTTGGTCAATAAATTTAAGAGTTATCTAAAATTTACTTGGCTAGTAAGTATTTGAATCATTATCCTTTGTCTTGTTGCCAATTGCAATGAATAGTTATCCAAATTTATAAGCTCTGCAAACCCAACCAATAGGAAACCATTTGGTTGCCGCCTTAGTATTTACTATAAATAGGGTCATTTCCTTTGATTTTGAAAACACAGGACATTGCATAGTAGTGCATGCAAAGAGAAGAGAAAAATAAAGAGAGAGAGAGAGAGAGAGAGAGAGAGAGAGAGAGAGAGAGAGAGAGAGAGAGAGAGAGAACAAGAGAAAGCAAGTGGTGATCAAATTCTCAGGAGTTAGAGGTCGTAGCTTGTGTGTTTTCTTAACTTGGAGTTGGCTTTAGAAACGAGGTAGGGATTTCTTGGGGGCCTTTATAGGGATTGATCTAATTAAATTTTGTGAGCTCTATATTATTTGTTTCGCCTGATGCTATTTCTCCTTGTAGATGGCAACAAATGCTTGGTCAATAGATTTAAGAGTTATCTAAAATTTACTTGGCTAGTAAGTATTTGAATCATTATCCTTTGTCTTGCCACCAATTGCAATGAATAGTTATCCAAATTTATAAGCTCTGTGGTGATGAGAGAGAGAGAGAGAGAGAGAGAGAGAGAGAGAGAGAGAGAGAGAGAGAGAAGAAGAAGAAGAAGAAAGAAAACAAGAGAAAGCAAGTGGTGATCAAAGTCTCAGGAGGAGTTAGAGGTCGTAGCTTGTGTGTTTTCTTAACTTGGAGTTGGCTTTAGAAACGGGGTAGGGAGTTCTTGGGGCCTTTATAGAAGATTGATTTAATTAAATTTCGTGAGCTCTATATTATGTGTGATAGTGTATAATGTTCTTGATATACTATATTTACGTATTATGAACTATTTGAATAATGTTGGCATAATTATATCATGTCATGGTAATTGGTTGGAGTTGTTGGGTGGAGAAGATAATAATGGAAAATAGGGTAATGGATATAGTCTTTTGTGTAGTTGAGTCTAACTCTTGGCAGGTACCAGGTCTTAGGGATCCCACAGTGCACATGGTTTTTATTGGGGATTTGGGACTGGCAAAAGGGAGTTAGACAAGATGACTAACAAAAGGGGAATTATGGGATGATTAAAATGGGTGTTAGTTCATATAAATGGGCATTCGTGACCAAGTGGTATAAGCATGGTATGGGACGTACAGGTCTGCTTGTCCAGTTATATGAATTAATGAGATTAGATGAAGAGCATTCATGCATTGTTATTAACAATGTGAAATTTGGTTGTGTGATTGCATGTCACTTAATTCAGTTATATCAATCTACTATGGTAAGGTCTCATGTCCCTATTAAGCTGTGGTTGCTCACCATTCACCCTGTTTAATTTTTTCAGATGAATTAATGGGTAAGACAAGGGCTAAACCAGATGAGGCTGAATTAGATGAGAGTGATAGAGCTTTATTTATTAATTGTAAATTTGTAAGATTTTGGAGATATTTTTATAAGAGAAGTTTATTTTAAACCCATATTTCAGCCTTCTTTTTATTTTATTTTACTTTCTCATGCATCGAGCTCTGGCTTTTTGCCGACCCCCGGGTCCCGGGCGTGACAAATTATATGGTGGTAGTGGAGGTGGTAAAAGAGATGGAGGTGAAGATGGTGGTGAAAGAGGTGGTGGTGGAGGTGGTGGAGGTTGAGGAGGAGATGGTGGTGGAGATGGCGGTTGTGGAGGTGGAGGTGGCGGAGATGTAGGAGGAGGATATGGTGGTTGTGGTGGCGGTGTCGGAGGAGGATGTGGCAGTGATGGTGGTGGCTGTGGTGGTAGAGGCGTTGAAGGTGGTAGTGGTGGGGATGACGGTTGTAGAGGTGGAGGTGGAGAAGGAGGTTATGGTGGTGGTTGTGGTAGAGGATATGGTGGTGGCAGTGGCGGTGGTGGTGGTGCAATTTAAAAAAATAAATGATGGTATTTTGGGAATTTAAAAAATTCATTAAAGGCTTATCTCTGCTTCTTTTGAAAACAGCTTTGAAAAGCAACACAAAGCCTACTTTTAAAAGTTGCTGTTAAAAGGTTACTGCTTTTAAAATAATTGAGATATTTTATTTTTACAAACACCTTAAACTACTTAACTTTAAAGTGAAGCAGATTTTTGGGCAAAAAAAGCAATCCCAAACGGGGGCCTAAATAGAATACTGTCTAGTCGTTCAAAAGGCTTGTTTATATAGAGCTAGTATGCCCTACCCTATGTGGTTGATATTGCAATATTCATCAACTTCTATATCTTGAGGTTTGGGTTCGATAGGTTAGGACTGTTGGATGGTCTCAAATTTAATATATGTTAATCTAGTTATTTCTAGGATCGTGTAGGAATTCACGGATCGTGAATCGGAGCCCCGGATGTTCCGATTTAATAGTTTAAAGTTTATGTTTTATATTAACCGTCAGATCGTGCGATCGTGAGCGATCTGACCGTCTGATCTGAACCAAACTTGTAGGACGAGTGTCCTATACCTTGTAGAACCCTTATGAACTTTCGGATCGAAATTTGGAGGTCGTGGGCCCTGTAGGCCCGTTTGACCAGGGTTAGGTAGTTTGACCATTGGTTGACCGTGAGTCTCCCGGAGTAATCTCACCTTCCCAGGGGGATTATCGGGTGCTAGACTATTGTTGAGGTCTACACAATATTAGAAGTAAATTTTATATATATATGTTTGTATAAGGGTACAAAAGAGTCTAGTATGTCAGTTTGAAGTGCTATATGCACTACCTTAGGTACATTCCCGGATTATGGTTACACTACAAGTACCACCCTGTGAAAGTTAGTTCCCACGTGGCGTAGGTTATCCAGCGTGCAGACAGGCCCCATATGTGGCATTGGTAGTATCGGCGTATGGGGAGATATTGTAATATTATGTTGAGCTCGCACGTGGAGTAGATTATCCGGTGTGTCGATAGACCCCATACGTGGCATTGGTTGTACCGGCGTATGGGGAGATATATGATATGATGTGCAGGTCTCGCGTGGCGTAAGTTATCCGGCGTTGAGACAGACCCCATAAGTGGCGTTAGTTGTACCGGTGTATGGGGAGATATTATGATAATATATTGAGGTCGCACGTGGCGTAGGTTATCCGGCGTGTCGACAGTCCCCATACGTGACGTTGGTTGTACCGGCGTATGGGTAGATATGTGATATGATGTGCATGTCTCGCATGGCGTATGTTATCCAGGTTTGAGACAGGCCCCATACGTGGCATTGGTTGTACTGGCGTATGGGGAGATATGTGATAGTATGGTATGGTCGCACGTGGCGTAGGTTATCCGGCGTGTTGACAGGCCACATACGTGGCGTTGGTTGTACCGGCTTATGGGGAGATTATGTGAAATACAGAGAAATGAAATAAGGTATTGCCTATGTGTGGAATTGGGTTTTAGGGAAGAACTACGTGTGACTTGATCCCCCAGGGAGGGTACGTAGGCAGCCTAAGGTTATTAGGTGCAGCCGCAGACTAAATGTTAGTCATATTGTTATATGGAGATTGGCTCGGACCTTATTGTTGGTCCTGAAATTTAGGTGAAAATGTGATTGTGTTAGGAGGCTAAAACCTCATATGTTGAAATTGGAAAGGTTAAATGATGTATGTTGAAATTTAGTAGTCATAATTCATATTTGAATTTATCATTTGCCTTGTTTAAGGCATGAATTGATTTGTTAGCGTGTTTGATAGTTTGTTGAGAATTATTGGAAGGCCGTTTATGTGAATTGCATGAAATTATATTGTGCATGCTGCCAGTAGTGGATATTAAATGTGTTTTTATGCAGGTTGAAATTTTAGGAAATGTCAAATTTACAGGAGAGACTTTGCCGATAGTAAAATATGTTAAACATTTTTTACTTTTGAGAAAATCATTGTTATGGAAATAAGTTAATTATTTTTCTAAGTTTGAACATACATTGTATATTTACCAATTAACATATTTAATTTGTCAACCTTTAAATAGAAAATTCTTGGTAAAATTTTTGCTAGAAGGATATGCACAACCACTAGAATTTTCTTCTCAACGTTATAAATAAGGACTTGGGACTACACTCCTCATCTTCCATAGAAATATCGTAGGTCTTTTCTTGTGTATTCGCATTTCTTGTTTCTCCTATATATGGTCATTCCGAAACTTCTTTTTATTTTTTTCTTCCGCTTCAATTTGAGATCTCGTGCTTCTCCTGGATTTCATGCTATAGGGGAATCAAAAGTGAGTTAGAAAGTAATGGAGGAAAATGACTCCATCCTTGGGTTTTCAAATAAAAAAACAAACGAAGATGACTTTGTAGCTCAAAATCTGTTGAGAGCTTATCGAATTGATGATTCACCAGAAGAAATTATTGTGTTCCCCCATAAGGTAACTCATTCCTCTTTTTCTGCTCTCCTTTCCCTACTATTGAGTGTGCTTTCTAGTTTGGTAATATTTCTGTTTCAAATGCTATGATTCCTTTGGTTGATTTAAAACTTGCTCAGAGTTGATGAACAAAGAAACACATAATTTTGATAAAATTATTAACCCTTCTTTTTGGTGAGAAATAGAGGGAAAAAAAAATTCTGATAAACGAATCGGGAGATCTTTTTGCTCTTTTCAGAGGTTTGAAATTTTGTATCGTTGGTTTCTCAGTGTTGATTCTCATTTTCTCTCTGGTTTTGTATGAGTCTCGTGCATTAATTTAATCATATTTCACTTTTCGGCCCCTGAAAAATCAAGGAGACGCTGACAAGCGATGTTGGACAAAACTCAATCGAGCACAGCAGGCTGTTGCTGGGAGCATATTTGGTTAAGGAACATCTCCTGCCATACTTGAATTATGGATTTGCCAATTGAGTTGAAAGTCGAGCGGGAGCTAAAGTTACAATCTATGATTGTAGCACAAGCTCCCAGCATCAATTGACTTTCAAGCATTAAAGAGCTCCAGGACTTGCTTATAAGGTGATTAATAACACACATTCTCTTCAAATGATGACAATTTGCATAATGAAAATAATTAATAATGTACCTTATCAAAGGATGACATTTTATTTTGTTTTTAGACTGACATTTTCTCATCTAGATATGAAAACTTTCGGTTTATCCACTTAGTTTTCTTCTTTGTTGGTAATTATTTCACTGTATTTCATGTGCAGGTAAAAGATTGACGGCTTTGCACTGATTTTTTTTCCCAATCAAGGTCGAAAGTAAAAGTGGCAAAGAGAAGCACGCACATGACCACCTATTTTATCCCATTTCAATACTGATTATCAAGTCCAAAGAGCTCATAGAACGCCAATTTCCAATTGGTTTTTAGGTGGAACCTCAATTTCCTTCATAATATCAGAGCAAGTTTTCTCACATTGTGAAGACTAAGTCACACGCACTCCACGTCATCCAATTAATTGTCCACATGTTAGACTTTGCAATTTCAGGATATGTTACTCACTGGAGATTGCTGATGATGGAATATCTGCTTCCAGTTTAGAGCTCTACATGCAGTGATTATTATATAGATTTCTTGGCAATCTTGCCAATGCCGTTGTATGTCTATAATGAGGATATGTCAGGGCTTCTAGACCAACTCTCTCATTCACTTCGATTGCTCAGCAACATCTTTTGATTATCTTACATTAGCGGTGTAATACTTAGAAACTTATTTTAGCAATTGCATGATTGAAAATATAGAGCTTTTTCATAGTGGAAAATCCAATTTCTAATTAAAGATCATATATCCTAATGGTTAATGCTGAAAAAATCACAGCCCTTGGAAGGTCTACCTTGCAACTCAAGGACTTTCCCACTTAATATACTCAATTATGTATAGCCACTTATCCACTGTGTGCCCAATATGTTAGTCTACCTGATCACGAATGGTTTGCCCTTAAAACAGTACCAAAGTCAAGGATATAAATATCTATAAGATAAAGGAAATACTTATATAAAATATTTGAACTTTGTTTATACCATATATTAACGACCAATGACCACCTGACACGTGGAGAAAAACGACAACATGACATCACAGGCCCTTCGGCAGGAACCCTACCGAAGGGTATACATCTTGATGCTTTTGCCCTTGGACACGTGTCATGCTCACAATCCGCTCCTACAGTCCCACATCGGAAATTCCAAAATAAGCACACCTCCCAAGGCCTATATAAGGAGACCCCTATTCCCAAAGAAGGGGGACAGAAAAAACCAACGGTACGCTACCGCTTGATCTGTAGTCTAATCTTTACTAAATCCGTACTTATTTAAGCATCGGAGAGCCTTCGGCCGGTACCGCACCGGTACCCCAAGGTCTTACCGAACGTTCCCTTTTTGCAGGAACTTGATCTTCCGAAGACTAACTCCCTTCCGAAGACACAATATCACTAAGTTGGGCGAACCACGTGTCAAACCACTTTTTCGCATCAACAGTTTGGCGCCGTCTGTGGGAAACGAAAAACAATTAACCCACTATCCCCTAAACACATGGGGACCACTTCAATACCCACTTTTCTATCGGAGGACGGGGCACCGTTCGGAAGGCAAGCTGGGGCTAGCCCAGCGCTACCCCCATGCACTCCCTACGGAAACGCCCCATCAACCCAAACAACCGCCGAGGCCGAGCTAGTAGCCCAAATCGCATCTCTGCGAAAGGACATGGCTAGGCTTCAGGAGCACAACCACCACCTTTCGTCCAAAGTGGACGAAACCCAACGGCAGCTGCACCAGCAGCACCCGCAGAACATCCAGACGGTTCACTCTTCCGAAAGCTTGGGAACCCCTCATAGGAGGAGGCACCGAAGGGCAGCAAGGGCAACGCCCGCGCCCTCCAAACAACTGGTGGTGCCGACACCTAGGGACCAACCGCACATACCGAAGAAGGTCTACTCTGATTGCCGACACCGGCTTAACGATCGGGAGGCAGAGAGACAGAGATCTCCGATCAGAGTTACGCTCGACTTAGGGAGTCCCGGCTGAACGCCCTAGGAAGCAAATCGCCTATTCGGAGGGTCAGGGGGCTGGACGCCACAGAAGAGTCAGCGTCCGAGTACATACATTCCAATACGCAAACTTCCACCTACCGTTCGGAAACACCTCGATACTCGGGGGATAACTCCGTGAGCCCGCGGAGACGCTCGGAAGATTATGATGCCGAAGGAATCCCAAGCCGAGACCCTGTTGTCCGACTCCTTTTTCAGAAGGTCCAGAAAATGGAAAACGACAAGGCTCGCTCCCAGGAACCTGAGTGGGGAAAGCTTCGGCCCGGGCCGTTCACGAGACGCATCCGTCGCTCTCGGCAGGATCGGGAAGTGCAGCCATTGCGCATACCATTCTACACTGGTACCGAAGATCCTTTAACCCACCTTCACTCATTTCAGTCTGCTATCGGATGCAAGGGTCTGAGCGACGAGGGGCAATGCCTGCTGTTCCCGTCTTCACTTACCGAGGCAGCCCTGAATTGGTTCTACCGTCTGGAGCCGGAAACGGTGGATTCTTTTGACGAGCTGAAGCAAATTTTCCTCAATCACTTCATGATTCAAACAGACCGCCTTTACTCTGCCGATGATCTGTACACGATTCGGCAGAGAGAGGACGAGCCCCTAAGAGAGTATGCGGCGCGTTTCAGTCACGAGTACTCAAGGTGTCCGGAAACGGACGATAGGGCAGCCTACGGCGCCTTCAAGAGTGGCCTTCGGTCCTCGCATTTCCGATACCTAGTACACAGCAGCAACTGGCGCACGTATGATGAGCTGATGAAGCAGGCGGCGGTGCACGCCAAGGCCGAGTACTTCAACTCAAAACCCAGCGCTTCGGCACGCCTAGAGGATGCGGAGCCAAGCGCTTATCCGGCGAAGGCGCCATCCTACGAGAGGGCCGATTCATATTCGGCGGGCCATAAGCGGAAAGACAACCGTGTCGATCGAAGAGATCAGCCAAAGAAAGGGAAGGGGCGGTATGGTCGCAACGACAACCGAGGACCCCTGCCCAACCGTGACCACGGCAACGAGGTCTTCACCCTGCTGAATACCACATATGAAACCGTTCTGATGAACGAACAAGAGGTCATACCGAAGCCGAATATTTGAAGACCCAATCGGCAAGACAACCGGGAGACCGGTAAATTCTGCCGATACCATCAGCACAACAGCCACAATACCGAAGATTGTATAAGCCTGCGGAAGATTGTGGAGCGGCTGATCTGAGAGGGGAAACTGGACCAGTATATCGCCCGGCAGCCTTCGGCGCCGGTGACGAACCCCACTCGGCAGATAAACATGATCAGCACTATCAGCGGCGGACCTACCGTTGCGGGGATGACCCACCGTTCGATGAAACAGTATGTGCGTGCCGCGCAGTTTCCTCAGGTGCTCGGAATAGAGGTGAATCGGTTCCAGGAAACACCAAAAGTTCATAGGGAACCGATCACATTTTGCCAAGAGGAAGAAGAGGGAATCCTCTATCCCCACGACGACCCGATGATCATCCGAGCTGAAATTGCCGATTACGATGTAGGGCGAGTGCTGATCGATACCGGGAGTTCCGTGAGCGTAATCTTTGCTGAAGCTTTCAGAGAGATGAGAATCAATGCCAACCAAGTCGACCGGCAATTGACACCTCTGTTAAGCTTCTCTGGAGACCTGGTCCAACCGATCGGTAGTGTCAGACTGCCAAATACATTTGGCACGGCGCCAAGAAAAACAACAACGTACGATCAGTTCCTCATCGTCGATTGCCCGACGGCATACAACGTTATCGTTGGCCGAACGGCACTGACAAGGATCAAGGCACATCTGTCGCCCCACATGCTGTTGATGAAGTTCCCTACCCCGAACGGCACGGGGGCAATCCGGGGAAATCAGTTGAGCGCGCGGACTTGCTACGCTATGGCGCTCAAAGCAACCTCGTTCAAACTCCCCAACGAGACCATGGCGGTGCAGGGTTTGCCGAACGGTACTGGACCGGTTGACGACCCTAGAGATGAATCTCCCACCCCTCACACACAACCTGCCGAAGAATTGGAAACCATAACCTTGAGCGATGAACAGCCCGATCGACAGGTTAGAATCGGCACTAGACTCACTGCAAACCTCCGAACGCAATTCATAGACTTCTTGCGGCACCATTCAGAAGTTTTCGCGTGGTCTTACGAGGACATGCCCGGCATCGCCCCGGACGTGATTAGCCATAAACTCACCATCTCCTCCGGCTATAACCAGATATTCATGCACCCTCCCGACAGCGAACATACCGCATTCATAACGGACAAAGGGTTGTAATGTCCGTTACACCGATTGTAAGTCCTTGGCCTTTCGCACAATGGGGACTGGACCTGATTGGCCCAATGCCGCAAGGCAAGGGGCAGGTAAAATATGCAGTGGTTGCCGTTGACTACTTCACCAAATGGGTAGAAGCCGAACCTCTTGCAACCATAACGGCAGCAAAGATTGAAGATTTCGTCTGGACTCACATATGTTGCCGATTCGGTATCCCATACGCTATCATTACCGATAACGGCAGGCAATTCGATTCGGAACTCTTCAGACAATTTTGCACCCGTTTGAAAATCAACTTGTTTTTTGCATCACCAGCCCATCCCCAGTCGAACGGTCAGGTCGAAGCAATAAACAAAATAGTGAAGAAACTACTGAAACGGCAGCTGGACAAGGCAAAGAGAGCCTGGCCGGAAAAGCTTCCCGAAGCACTGTGGGCCATTCGGACGTCTTACCGAACGTCCACTGGAGAAACCCCTTTTTCTCTGGCCTTTGGATCGGAAGCAGTGGTACCCGTGGAAATCGGCGAACCTTCCTACCGAACGGAATCCTTCGCACCGAAGGAGAACGAGGAGGCCATGTCTCTAAGCCTTGATCTACTCGAGGAGCACCGAGCACAGGCCAACCTTCGGAATGAAGCCTACAAACAACGTGTGTCTCGGTATTACGACTCTAGGGTCAGACCCCGCTCTTTCCGAATCGGGGACTGGGTCATGCGCAAGGTATCGTTTGCGACGAAGGATACCACGGAAGGAACCCTCGGACCTTCCTGGGAAGGACCATATGAAGTCATCGGTATCCTTCGCTCGGGAACTTATCGACTAAGAGGCACCAACGGCAAGGCCCTCGGCCATCCTTGGAACGTAGAACATCTCAAATACTACTACAAGTGACCTAGCCTACGGCAGGTTGAAACTGTAATTACTCAATGTATTTGTTCTACTGGAATTAATAGAAAGCCCTCGGCACTATTACTTTAAGCCTCCCTTTAATTATCAAATTGGCCTACGGCAGTAAAATGATAACATCCTACGGCATTCCACTTTAACCTACGGCAATAAGCGATTATCATCATTTTTACCCTACTGATCCCGTCGGGACTTGGTGAAATTTGAATTTAACACTCTATCGGCAATTAGCAGTTAGGGAATACTCTTAACAATTAGCCTACGGCAGTTAACAGTTATAACGAACTCACACGAGACATTTGAAAATTAAATAAAAATTCAAATTCAGATTAAACGATGCCCTCGGCATCAATGTGTTCGAAATAAATATTAAAAATAAAAATACAAAGATAAAAGTACAGAAAAACGCCCTCAAGCGGCGGCTTCGTCCGCGGCAACGGTGTTGGCCTCGGCAGACCCGGGCGCCTCGGCGTCCTCCCCTTCGTAGTTTTCGATCATTTCTTCTGTAAGTCCCTCCGGAAGGGGAGGAGGATCAGCGGCGAAGTTCAAGTTCAGCTTCTGTCCGGGATTGTACCGCTTGAACCGGTACAGTAGATCCGCCATCTCCGAGCCAACTTCCTTGTCCAGCAGGGTAGTGAACTCATCAGATGAACGGTAGCCTTGGACAGCTGAGTGAACGGCAGCCTCGATCTCCGCGGCCTTGGTCCGCTCGGACTCCTGCAGGGCATCCTGAATGGCTTCCGAAACGGCATCGGCATCACGCGCTGCCGCCCGCGCTGCCTCCAGAGCAGCCCGCATCTGCTCCGCCTTCGCCTCCGAAGCAAGAGTTTGCCGTTCAGCGGCCTCTTTCTCCTTCAGCAGCTGGGCGTGCTCCTGGAGCGCCTTGCCGGCCTCGGCAACCTTGGCCCTGCCGTCATCGTAGGCCCTTTTCACCCGTTCGGCAGCAGAGATGGCCCGCTTGACGCACAGCCACATCTCCATGGACGCCTGCACACGAGGAAGATGGTAAGGAAAATAATAATAGTAACGAAAGGACAACACCGACAGATCAAATCTTACCGCTGCCTGCAGTCGGAAAGCACGTCCCGCCTGCTCCCGAAGTATCTTCTTCGGCAACTCGTCAACCTCCGGCAGCTCCATCTGCGACCCAAGGATCATGTGGTTGACGAATTGGACCGTCTTCGACGGGCAGGCGATGGTGATGGCCTCGGTAGGTCCGTCATCGTCTTCCGCCGCGAAAACGGCCCGCGGGGCCTCCGACGGACGGCTCCGTTTGGAAGCTGGCGAAGCCTCTAAGTCCACCGTCACCGGTCGTTTACCGGCTGCTCTTGAGGCAGCGGCCTCGGCACCCAACTGCCTTGGCGCTGAAACTTCGGCAGAGGGCCAGGCAACGGGCTCGGCCCCCAGCTGCCGCAGCCGCTCCGCCAGGGTTACGTCCTCGGGATCCGCGGACTGACGAACAGAAGGCGCCTCGGGCTGTTTCTTTTGTTTCTTGCCCTGCAGACCCATCATGAGCCGCCTCTTGGACGACTCACTCATTTTCTTTGCTTCGGCAGCCTTCCTTGTGTCCGTCACTGATCAAAAATTTTCAGTCAGTCAGCATGCGAAACAAAATCAAGCAAACAAGTCAAGGAAATGTTAAAACGCAAGTATACTCACTCTCGGTAGGGTCGACAAGCCCAGCTTTGATCAGATTGCTGGTGAAGAGGAACCGCGGGTAGACACGCTCGGCGTCAGGAACCTTTAGCCTCACCCTTTCAATCTGCCGAATCTCACCTTGCGACGGAATCGGCTGCTTGAGTTTCCCTGTCGAAGGAAGAGATTAGTAAATATAATAAGTTACAATCCTAAAAGCCTACCGATCGGTAACTCGGGGACCTACCGGTTGTTTGGAACGTCGTGGGCACCGGAAACCGCGGAGACACTCCCGATGGCGATTCCCAATCACCGGAGAGTAGCACCCGCCGATTCCTCCACGACTTCTGGGAAGTTGGCACCGAGCTGATGAAATGACCCCGCTCGGAAGCCTTCAGGCAGTTAGCCTGAACCCAGCCACCATGGTCGGCACTCTTTGACTTGGTGATGCTGTAGAGATACGAGAACTGCTCGTAGGATGGCTCTCCCTCCCCGGCAATCCCGAAGGCAGCTATCACCCCCATCAGGGCCACCCAGAAGTTGGGGTTATATTGGCCCGGGGCGTACCCGATCTGGGCTAGGATCTTCTGGACGGCTGGCTGCAACGGCAACCTGACCCCCTGCACCAGCATATCGGTGAAGAAGGCGACTTCGCCCTCTCCAGGGTCGCTAAGGGACTCGGTTGGACTCGGGATCCTCATCTTCACCGAGTCAGGGATGAGGTATTCGGCCCTAATCTTTTGAAGCTCCCGTTCGGTAAGCTTGTTCGGCTCCAGATAGTCCACCCCGAACAGGGCCCTCTGCGGTACGCCCACCGGTATCCTAGACCGCTCCCGGTGTACGATTGTCACCCTCGGTCGAGAGGGACCGGCAGTGGCCTCATCACGACCAGAGGTAGAGGCCTCCAGCTGATGATCGAAGGTACCAAAACGGGTACCATCTTTATAGACCGCGACCAAGGGAAGCGGTTGCCCCGTCATCAGACCCTTGCCGATGCCGTGGGTAGGAACGGAGCCCGTCTCCTCTCCGATAACTTCCACATCGGTGTCCTCTCTACTCTCGGCCCCAAGGCTCGCAGCCCCGCTGGATGTGTCCCAGCCCGATGATAACTCCTCATCGAAAGCATTGGGCTCACTGCCGAAGGAAGACTCGCTATCGGACATCTACAAAACAGAAAAAGGGAAACTAAGGCTCGTGCCACACTACCCTACCGATACCTAAATCACTGCCTATAGTCACTAGACTACCGAAAGAAATCCTATGTTACGATCGGCAAGCCTACGCCATAAGGAGATGCAATCAAATAAAAGGAGAGAAGAGTGCCGAACGGCACCTTACCTTGGGTGTTGTTGGGAGCTTGGATTGCCGATAAACTGCTTGAGATTCGCCTTGATTACCGTTCGCACGCTTCGGAGATCGCCTTGTATGCCGGGAACTCGCGTAAAAATCGCTCGGGTTGCCGTTAACACTCTTCTGAAATCGCCTACGCAGAGCTCTCGCACCTCTCTCAAATGCAAAGTGAGCTCTATGTCTGGAGCGATCTCTATTTATAGGGAGAGGGCTGCAACGGTACGCCTCGGGAAACCAAACGGCTCATAATTACAGCCGTCAGACGTCGCTTCGCTGGCCACGTGTCGCCCGGTGGATGGTGATGTCAGCTGCACGCCGGTACAGAAGACGAAGCGTCTCTGCACGCCGGGTGCAGAAGGCGAAGCGTCTCCACGCGCCAGGCGCGAGAAACGAAGCGTCCCTGCCTTCACCCCTCTCAGCATCGGCGACCCTTCAGATCTCAGGGGAGCCTTCCACAAACAAACTTGCCGAACGGCAGGGCATCTATGAACCCTCAGGATGAAACCAAATTCCCTTCCGAAGAACCTTCGGAAGAGAACTTGGGGGACTACTGTTTATACCCATATTAACGACCAATGACCACCTGACACGTGGAGAAAAACGACAACTTGACATCACAGGCCCTTCGGCAGGAACCCTACCGAAGGGTATACATCTTGATGCTTTTGCCCTTGGACACGTGTCATGCTCACAATCCGCTCCTACAGTCCCACATCGGAAATTCCAAAATAAGCACACCTCCCAAGGCCTATATAAGGAGACCCCTATTCCCAAAGAAGGGGGACAGAAAAAACCAACGGTACGCTACCGCTTGATCTGTAGTCTAATCTTTACTAAATCCGTACTTATTTAAGCATCGGAGAGCCTTCGGCCGGTACCGCACCGGTACCCCAAGGTCTTACCGAACGTTCCCTTTTTGCAGGAACTTGATCTTCTGAAGACTAACTCCCTTCCGAAGACACAATATCACTAAGTTGGGCGAACCACGTGTCAAACCACTTTTTCGCATCAACAAACTTTTAAGTGCATGAACCCGCCATTTTGTTACATAATTTCTATGTCTATGATGACGGCGTGCCAAGGTGCTTATACAAAGGGGACGGCAGCAATTCCGTGCATGCATACAAACTTACAAACACATGAGATTAGTTCTCGCAGTTAGACAACTATAGACCACTACTGGTCTTCGAGATAACTTGTATGCACGTACAGAAAGTGCTTACTAATATATAATTTTCGGAATGAACAAAGGTTTTGTAGTAAAAATATGATTAGGGTTCAATAAACACTAAACCCTAACTTTCCACGAACGATAACAATCGTGTGAGTAAACTTTTTTTTTCCCTTATGAATTTGAGTTTACACAACAATTTTTTATTAAGTTGGTTTGGAAATTCAATTTTTGTGAATTCTGTATTTAATCATTAATTACCATTCAAATTCAGCTTTATATATGGAAATGATTTCCTAAAATTTGTTGGCCAGTTTGGTATGGACTACAGCACAATGTTACAAATAGGGACGCAAGACTGCAGTCCTTTGTCAACTTTCATAGAAATGCTAGCCAAGTCCAATATTAGGTCTTTTTAATTTTCAAGGGTTTTATATTTTTCCCTTTCTTTAGTCACAAGTAAGAGATCTTTCTGCCTATCAGATTCATTGAATTTTAGGTCATCTAGGTACATAATGGAGGAAAACACCTCCACTCTTACGTTCTCAATAGAAAGGGAGTCGAACAACAATTCTTGGCTCGATACATGTTGAGATCTCTTATTGGATCGATAATTTACTGAAAGTGTATGTGAAACCTTTTTTGTCTAGAGATATAACCCCGTTTGTAGATATATGGTTGTAAATACATGGTTGTTGGGTACGTAGCAACCAAACCAGAAATACTCAATTCTCTTTTTCACAAGTTCTAGAGTGCTTTCATATTTCTGTGTTGGTGTCAAAGTGATGTGTAGACCAAAAATTTACAAACTACATTGATTGATTTAAAAGTTTGAGAACTCAAACAAAGACTTTTGAAAAGTTCATATGAACCATTCGTGATAAAAACGCTAACGAGAATATTGATGAACCTAGAGCTTATTTTATTGAATGAGCTACGATATTCATAGATCTTAAATGTCTTTTTTTTTTTTTAAATTAAAGAAAAGCATTTTATAGCAATATTTTGAATATTTTGCCAATTCTGAAAATTCAATTTTCATGAATTCTGTTTTTCTCAATTACCTTTTATACTGATCTTTCTATGGAAATTATTACCTAAAATTTGTTGGCGCTTTGGTATTTCAACAAAAGGGCGTACCTCACAATGTTATAAATAGAGACCCAAGGCTGCACTCTTTGTCATCTATCATAGACATAGCAGCTAAGTCCTATAGTAGGTCGATTTATCTTTTTCTCATTCTCCTTTCATAGCTAGGGTCCTGCAAATCAGAGTTATTGAATTTTTGGTCTCCTTATAAAAGAATGAATGAAAAAACCTCCATTCTTAGGTTTTCAAATAGAAAGAGAGTCAAAGGACAATTGTTGGCTTTAGCACCAATTAAGTTCTTATATCGAATCGATGATTTACCAGAAAAAATTATTGTGTCCTAGCCTGAGGTATATTCTCTGTTCCTTTAGTCTCTTTCCCTACTATTGTATGCTTAGGATTTAAATTTTTCTCATTCTTGATACGTGTTTCACAAAATATACTTCTGTTGGTTTATTCAGTGAAGCAAAGAACATTAAAAATATTATTTTATCCTTCTGTTTGTTCCCTTATCTTTTTTTTTCTTTTTCTTTTTTTTTTCTGCTTTGATTTTTAATGTTTAAAAATAATTTGGTTTGCCTCTGAGTTTACCTTCTGGCTCTTTCTTGTTTGCAACCTTGGGTAAGTAAGGGAGGACATCAGGGCGAAAGAGATTTCAGCGATGAAGCTCACCGAAAAAGGATCTTGCGGGAGCGAAGAAATTTCTGGTAGTTTGACATCGATCAGATACCAGTCGAACCCAAGACCTTGCGGGAGCGAAGAAATTTTGCTTTCCAAAGCTTGTGTCTGGGGCCTGAGAGTTTTCTCCAAATGCTGGCGACACATGATATGTATTTGTGCTGAGAACAAAAAAAACGGGGAAGCTGATAAGTGTATGTCATAAATGGTGTGGATCCTAATGCAGATGACTACAGGGAGGGAACAATTTATATACATGAATCTCGCTTGTATAGATGCTCATAAAGTCTATAGGAGCTGATGGAGCACTCAAGCTAACTTTAAAGGCATGGAGAGTTTACTTTATGACAAATCAATGAGAGCAACATATGACCAGAAGAAGAATGCAAACCTAGAACTTAAAATGTTTCGACCTTCTCATTTTCCCCACTCCCCCAATATCGCTTGTATAAAATAAAAATAAATAAATATGTAAATACACAATTCTTTTTGCACAATGTAATAAAGTCAGCCGCATGCAACATGGCCTTGTAAGAAATACCAATTCATGTAACAGAAAACATCTCTTTCTTCTTGCAACCCAATTTTCCCCAAAAAAGAAAAGTTGCCCCAAGCAGCTAGGTCTAACATATTTAGCAAGAGAAGCTTCAGATTTAAACCAGAAGAATTTATAAAACCAATTTCAGTGAAAACTCATTTCCCTCTCAAGAAGAGTTTAGAACAAACCCAGCCAGTACCACACTTCTAGCTGGATTTGGACAAGTCCAAATGACACGTGGGAACCTGTGTCATTTGTGTTAAAATAAGAAAAACAACAGTTCACAACAGGTCGCAGCTGACAGAGGAAGCAGCAAGGCAAGGGCCTTGAACCTCCTAAAGCTGCCCACACCTTTGAGAAGAAATTAGCAGTGGAGGAGGACGCATCTAGAGTTTTTATCAAAACTACCCAAAATTTATCTTATACTTACATAAATATTAGTTTTTATAAAAACTTTCAAAAATATCTAAAATTTTAATTAAATAGACTCAAATGCCCTCAAAACTAAAACCCACGTAAACCTAAAAAGGAAAAAAATTGTTTAGGAGGTTAACTCAAAATCAGAGATGATACTCCAGAAATTTTTTCTTTTTTCGCCAAATAATAAATTATATGGTAATATCAAGTTTACATCATGTGCGACAACCATGCTGGTCCAACATGGTCTCAATTGCACTCCACCAACTCACCCGAGAAACAAAAGCTGCCCCAAAATAAGCCAACTTTTTGTTTTGATCCTCAAACTTCAAAGATACCCATGGAAACATAGTCCAGAAGCCAAAACTACAACTTTAATATTGACTTACCAAGAAGCAGACTAAAAATTTCGGAATACAACATACAAAATGACAAGATCATGCTATGGATTTGGTCCAGTTGAAAGACAAACAGGTTGTAAACCTTCAAAATCCTCACATCATACACTAGTTCAAATCGCACTGCGTCCCAAGAGCTGGGCTTCGCTGCAAAAGTAATATTAAGGTCTTCTTGTTGGGTGTCGCTTTTATTTATTTATTACGTGATACCAGTGAAAGTATATCCACTAGCAATAGGATTGTAATACATATCACTACTCATAAATGACATCCCACGTACATTTGTTTTAGAAAAGCAGTAAATCTAAATAGCTCAACCTCTCTGTCATAATCCTAAGAACTTGGATGCTCGCCATGGCTGCAAAATTCAATGGTTCCGAGCTCAGTTTTTTTTCTTGTTGGGTGTAACTTTGCTTCTTAGGTTTTATGTGGGTTTTAAGTTTTGAGGGTATTTTAGTCTATTTAACTGAGTTTTCTGCTATTTTTGAAAATTTTTATAAAAATCAACATTTATGAAAGTATGGAGTGTAAATTTTAGCTACTTTTGATAAAAACTCACGGTGTCCACTACACTATGATTTTGGACTATCAAATGCGACACATGACAAGCACTAGTTCGAACAGTGAATTGACCTTTGTTATCATAATTTAATATCAAGGAATCCGGAGGTTTCCTGCAAAAGGTAAAAATCGAATTTAATCCACTTCTTCAAGGAAGAAAATGGTTTGCAGCAAACGGACATTCCACTAATTGGTATCACTTTGAGGGACCCAGCGATAATCTTCTTCGCTTCACATATGCTTTTTTTATTTTTTATTTTGAGTACAAGTGATAGTTTAAACTACAGGGAGAGGGGGGTTTTTCACCCACACACACAATTAAGATGTCATGAAGGTTTGAACCTGAAACCTCTAGTCTGTAAGCCTTTTTTCCACCGAGCTAGACCCTATTGGCCATAGATGCTTTTTTAAACATAAGAATCATATGGGACTTCACATTAATTTCTAGGACGACGAAACAAGGTTCTAAATCAACCTTATCCTTGCTTAGCCAAAAGAGCGATATCGAAAGCATACATGAACTTGAAGCCTAATCCCCTGGTCCTTTTCATAATCACAAGGATTTCATTTATAGTACATGTTGATTTTCTTCTTCAAGGAAAATGCATTTTATAGAAATCATTTTATAGCAATAACTTAAATATTTTGCTAAGTAAGTTAAAATTTTCATTTTTCAAGAATTTTGTATTCCTCATTTACTATTTAAATTCAGCTTTGTATGGAAATTATTATCAAAATTTTTTTTGGCACGTTTGGTAATTAGATAAAATGGAATACATCACCGTGTTATAAATGAGGAGCAAAGTCCTATATATAGTAGGTCTTGTTTTCAAGGGTTTCATCATTTTCTCATTTCCTGCAAATCTGGTTTATTGAATTCTAGGTTTCCTCAGAAAATAATGGAGGAAAACTCCTCCATTCTTAGGTTTTCAAACAGAAAGAGAGTCAAGGGACAATTGTTGGCTCAAAACCTATCGAGATCTCAGATCTCATTGAATCAATGATTTACCAGAAGAAATGACTCCCAATTGAAAGTATATTCTCATCCTCTGCTCTCTTTTTTTCCTAATGTTGTGTGCTTTGCATTTTAATTTTACTCAATATTGATTTATTTTTCAAAAATTATAAACTGTTCACTGGTGATGATAATTTTCAGGTTAAGTCAGATTGCACGTTTTATCGATATCACCAACTGCAGAAGCAGGATATCTTGAAGAACTTTATGTCTCAGCATCCAGAATTATTCAACTTACTTATCACACAGCCAATACCCCGGGCACTATCAAGGATGAAGACATACATGCGTTAGGGACTACTCTTGGATGCCAAAAGCCAAGCTCTAATTATGCAAGTGTAGTTCCATCCACCATGCATATAATCTAATTTCTGACCAACTCTCATTCACTCACCGGTGACATCTGACGATTATCTTGCGGACATTGAATCTGTTCTTACAAACTAGTTTTGTCAACCATATGATGTTGTAAAATATAGAGCTTATCGAAGGGAGAAGTCTTTTTTTTTTTTCTTTTTTTCTTTTTTGGTATACGTACTATTATGAAACTGAAAGTGTATGTGAAGTGAATTTTTCTGTCTTGAGATGGCTTAGAAGTACTGATTGATTAATGAGAAAATTTCCCTCTCTAATTTCTTACTATATAAATTTCTTTACTTTGTGCATTGACTCGTTTATCTTTGAAATTTATCCAATATATACGGATGCACAGAGAAGCTTCACTTTGCTTGGTAATTAGAAGACTCAAAATATAAAGAGGAACAGTTACATAAACTAAACAGTTCTGCATAGACCCTTCTAATAACAATTAAAAAGGGTGACATAGAAAAAGATAGCTAGTTTTTGAAGCATATATCAAGCTTTTGGAATACTTAATTTTGAAATTAATGTAAATCAGGTTGCTGGAAATGGGCTAAGCCTGGCCACAGGGACACAAACCAAGGGATGAGCCCTAGGAACCGTAATCCCAGGCGCCTCTTCCATGTTCACAGAACCTCCACCCCTAACCTTCCAATCAAAGCATTGAATTATAGCAGCCACAGTTGCCTGCACAACCTGAAGAGATAAGGTAGTTCCAGGACAGATTCTTCTTCCACTCCCAAAAGGCAGAAAATGAAAATGCTGCCCTCTCACATCCAAAGGGCTCTTCCCACTGCCCTCCTCAGCAAGAAACCTCTCTGGCTGGAACTCAAGTGGGTTCTCCCAATGATTTGGGTCCCTATTGATAGCCCACACATTCACAAAGAGCCTGGTCTTTGCTGGAATTGTATAGCCATTGATAGTGCACTCTTCTGTGCTCTCTCTTACAACCATTGGGCCTGCTGGGTGAAGCCTCAGTGTTTCCTTTACTATTGCTTGGAGGTAGGGAAGGTTGGCAGTATCAGATTCTCCTACCAATCTACTCTTTCCCACTACAGAATCAATCTCTTCCCTTGCTTTTTCCACCACATTTGGGTGGTTAATTAGCTCTGCTATAGCCCATGACATTGTTGATGAAGATGTGTCAGTCCCAGCACCAAACATGTTCTGTAAAAGTTCATATGTTAGATTTGTCAGTTTCCTTATGGCCCCAAAGCCAAAAATAAATACCAAAGTTTTTGAGCTACCACGGAATCATGTAGACAATAATGCCGAGACACAAAATTAAATACCAAAGTTTTGGGATCTTAAATGATATGCTGGGTGATGTGAGAACACATGTGGCTGTTAGGCCCAACATGTTCTGGTACTATGAAAAAAGTTGAGGTTCCACTCCAAAACCAACTGTGAGTATGGAGCAGTAGCTAAACTCCTTATAAGTCCATCATTGGTCCCTTTACTTTCTAAGGCGGGACAAATACTTTCAACACAACTTGTTCATATTTGTTAATTAATTTGGAAAATAAAATTTTGACGACTCTAGTCTCTAGCTGATAAATGTGCACGTAAAAGACTATTTACCATGATAAAGCTTTTAATGTTTTCTCTTGACAATTTGATCTCTGCGCCTTCGTCTTCATATATATCAAGCAGAATATCAAGCAAATCCAATCCATCGTCACCCTCCCTTTCCTTAATCCTCTTCCTCCTTGCATCTTCATGCTCCTTTATAATCTTTCCCATCATATCATCGTACCTATCCCGGACCTCTTTAAGCCTTTTTCCATATCCTTGCAAGTCGAAATTCTTGCAGAACCAAAACATATCTGTAAAATTAAATTTGCCTGCAAGCTCATTCATCTCTCCCACCAACTCCCTCACCATGTGGGCTTCTTCGTCTTGTTCCGAACACCGCCGTTTTAGTGCCATCCTCGATATGATGTTGTTGCTTAGCCGCACAAGCTCTGACCCAACATCTAGTTCTTCACCTTCATCAGCTTTGCTTAGCACAACATGTAAAAACCGCTTGATCTCGTCATGCCGAATCGGTAGGTTCTGCTCTAGGATTCTGCCTCCGAGGAGTTCAGTCATGCAAAGCTTCTTCATGAACTTCCAGTAAGGTCCATAGGGTGCCATGGCAAAGTCCGTTGAGCCATAAGTGAGGTAGTCTACATTCGCCATCTTGGGGCGGTTCAAGAAGGACGTTTCATTGGTTTTGAGGAATTCTTTGGCCATTTCTGGTGAGGAGGCAACGACACATGGTATGGAGCCAAAGAAGAGATGAATTAAAGGTCCATAGCGGTTCGAAAGCTTGTGCAGGCCTTGGTGAGGGATGCGGCCAAGGAGGTGGAGGTGGCCAATGATTGGTAGGGCTCGTGGACTTGGAGGGAGACTTCTACGCTTGGTGAAGATGGTTCGGAACAAGATGAAAGAGACTAACCATATGAGTAAAAATACAAGGTATTCAAGGAAACTAGCCATAATCATTTGACTAGTGGACTATTAACAAAGAGTGCTAGAGGTGATTAATTCCATGAGAAACACTTATTGATAGCTCTTATATATAATCTTCTAAATTATGGAGGTGGAGAGCTAATCACATCAATGAGATGACGATCAATGTGCTAATTAATTAACAATTAACGATAATAATTGAGGCATATAAGCACACATCAATCACATAATCTAATATGTAAGAAGGTGGTCCTTTAGCATTGTCCTAAAAGATTAATCTTTTACAATTTACAATGGGTTATCTGCCTATGTGGTTTCATCATGTCAATATCAAGAATGTGCTTGAGAGTGTTTTTTGGTTGAAACACTTCAAATAATGGATATGAATGTAGCCTTTTTTATGTTATTCAACAAATGTCGCCATAAGATTTAATCTTAAAACTTCTTCAACAAAGTTGGAGACTAAATGTCACTAGACCAAATAATCATTGCCGGTCATTTCAAATTACGGTATTAAAGTCAACCTTAACAAATAAATTGCAAGACCTGCTGCGACTATTCGTATACTGGTAAATCAAAAGATCAAAGGGGATGAGAAATTGTGAGATTCGCATCACATATATGCGAAAATACAAGTTATATGCAACAAAACTGTTTCTTCTCTATATTTGGGGATCATTGTCTTCTCTGGTCATCATGTCCTCCCCTCCATTATTTTATAATGTGAAACAAATATCCGTACGCCCATTAGCTGTTTGATGTCAGCCAATTTTTTGTCTAAAAAAACAGAAGAAATAGGATTTTAGGACCACAAATAAAAATATGGTGATTCTATTGTGGTCCTTAAATCATTAAACATACTTTATAATAAAATTGTAATTGAAGTCACCCCAAAAGAATAAAACTTTAGATGTCTAATAGACATCTGACCTAACATCGTTTGTATTAGGAGGACTGTTTTTGATAAAAGCTTTTGGAATTCCTTAACTTTCAATATGATGTAAGCCTAGGGACCAGATGACTAGGATGGGCAAAGATTAATTAAGAGAGATACTTATCTTCATAACCTTCTGTCATTGATTGAAGGACTATTTGTACTTAATTGATGTATCTTCATAACCCTAAAGAGAGATCAATTAAGAGAGATACTTATTTTCTTGGTTGCTGAGTTTTGGAATCTGCTGTGTTCTTTTTCCTTCCCCTGTCTTGCTTAAAATGGGCTTTGATCTTTAAATAAATTTAGATTTTAAAAAATATTTCTTGTTTGCAGTCAAAAACCACCTTCATGAAGCAAAGAAGAGTGACTGGTGGGCTGGATTAATTGCTTTGTGGCAGCTTCGAGGGTCAAGTATAGAAGGGTTGAACACTGAAAAGAGGATTATTTGAGTAATGGCTCTAAACCAAAATTAAGTACATAAAATTTCAGCTATAATTTTCATTACTCTATTAATTCAAGCACGTCAACTTTGGTGGGGCTAGTCTAGTGGAAAAGGGCTCCCATTTCCTAACTTTGGCAACCACAACAAAAAAATAATAGCTGATGTATCCGAAACGTGCAAAAATTACTCCAACAAATAATGAGCTATCATATATATCTCCTATGAGATAACCTCAATTTTTAAAACTCATCATTTACTACGTTTTGAATATATTGGTCTGTTAGTTTATGGGAGAAGAGGTTTGGGAAATGGTTAGTGTTTAGGACAATAGCTTAACTTGGAACGGAAAACTTTTGAAAGAGTAACAAAGTAGTTTTATTTTAATGAATAATTGGAAAGGTACAAGGCTTTGGATATAGGACACAAGTAGTAGTTTTCAGCTTGATTACTTGAGTGGGCTGTAGGCATATTTATACAAGTGCTAACCGACTATCTAAGTCGGCAATTTACTTGAACAAGTCGGTTGCACAGTAACCGACTTAGCTAAAGCATTTTTAGCTACAAATTAGTATTATAATTTTAGAATTCTCTAGTTACAATTACAATAGATAATTATTAATATGGTTCTAGTAAGAGTCAACCAACTTTTACTTAGTAATTCTCTCAATTATTCTAAAATTTTCTAGTTTTATCACACAAGTGTGCATTAATGTTTAACATGGTCCTTTCCTTGTCCAACTCAATGGAGTCCAATTTTCCTATTACCCTTTTTCCTGTGCCCCTGTTACTCTTCTAATTTATTAACACATGTCCCTATACTTAACTTCTAACATAATAATGTTAACTATTTTAATAAAAATAAAACAAAAACAAAGCTAATTATTAAATAAAAAACATAAAACAACAGCCACTACAGCCCCATCGACCCACGCAACCTCAGCCAACCCCACCACCCATCCAACCTGGTCAGCCACCCCATCCCGTCGCTGGCAACCCCTCTCCTCCTTGCCGCCAGAAACCTCATTATCTCAATATCTCTTTTCTCTCTCTTCCTTTTCCTACTTTACCATTCTCTTCCCTAAACTCAAAACCCTAACAACATAGTCAATCTCATCTGTTAAAACCTCAAACAAGAATGACATTAAAGGGCTTCAAAATTGTAGGATGTTTTGTGCAATCAACCGTAATGTGTTGTGGCCTCAACATCCCTTCACCTTTAACCCTCTGCTGCAACTAAGCCCATGAAATTATAAGAGAGATCTTGAGATCCATATCTGGATCTACTAGATCTCACATTTGATGTTGCCATGTTATTCCCCCCCACCCCTTTTTCTGGTGTTGTTGGGTTAAAGACAGATAAGAGAAATGACATGGAGAAAGGATTATGGGTTTTAGTCATGGAGAAAAAGAAATCAGATTTATGAGTTTGGTGTTGCTTGATAAAGATGGAGGACATAAAAGAGAAGAGGGGCTGCTTCCTGCAGCGGCTGGGAGAGGGGTTGTCGCCGGCGAAGTGGGCTGGCTGACCTAGTTGGATGGGTGGGTTGGCTGTCCAGGTTGGGTGGTCGGCCGGTGGGTGGGTGTGGTTATGGTTGTGGCTGTCTTTTTTTTTTTTTTTCTCTCTCTTTTTAATAATTAGCTTTGTTTTAGTTTTTTTTTATTAAAAGAGTTAACACTGTTATGTTAGAAATTAAGTCAATAAATTAGAAAGGTAACAGGGAGGCACAGGACAAAGCGTAAAAGGAAAATTGGACTCAGCTCAATGCTGTTGAATGACAAGTAATAATAGGTTCAATCAGTCAAGAGGCAATTGCTTCCACAAACTTCATTTTGCTTTACCAATCGCAATAGGCAATTGTTTAATTATATATGATTATGATGAATCGTCATACGGACATTATTAGATCGATATCTTTACTACTGAATATAACAATTTCCTACTACTTATTTGTATTTGATAAAATAGAACAATCTTTACAACAACCAAACTTAACCCACACACACATAATATATATATATATATAGGGAGCTTCAGTTGAGGGATCCCTCAAATAAGCTTTCAAACCGTCTATTTTGTAGATACTTATTTGAAGATCATCTCTACAAAAAATCACTTAAATTCGATATCATTTGACAACTCAATTGAATTATTAAAATTTTAATACTTTCTTCAATCACCGTGTTCATTGATTTTGTACGACACAATTAGATATCGAAACGGTTTCCGATTTGTGTAATTTTTTGCAAAGATGATCTATTAATGAAGACCTAAAAAATAGATGATTTGGATCATTGAAAATAAAATTCGTAGGGTATCCTAAAGGGTGTACCCTAAAAAATATAGCAGCCCTTCATACAAAACACCTTTTTATTTGAAATATTCCACAACGACATTTGCTTTAATACGGATTGAGACGTGCTATAGGGTATAACACAAGTGATTTTGCCATTTCTGCTGCAAACCCTGACCCTAATTCCAAATCAATCTTCTCCCCATCCTTGACTTTCCAATCAAAGCACTGTACTAAGGCTGCAATCGTCGAGTGCATCACCAACATAGCAAGAGATGCACCAGGACAACCTCTCCGCCCGCTTCCAAATGGGACGTATCGAAAATTCTGGCCCTTCAGCTCCATTAGATGCTCTCCAATTTTCTCCTCTGAGCTATCCAGAAACCTTTCTGGTATGAACTCATCTGGATCCGTCCACAAATCTGGGTCGCGCATGATTGCATAAGCATTGATTAGGATGCGTGCCTTTGCCTTAACAATTGAACCGTATACCTTGCAGTCCTCACCACATTCCCTAATGATGAAAGGTCCTGAAGGGTGAAGCCTTAGGATTTCCTTGATAACAGCTCGAAGATAAGGGAGATTTGGGATGTCTGATTCTCTGACCAATCTCTTAACCCCCACAACTATATCGATCTCCTCCCTGAGCTTCTTGTAAGCTTGTGGATGACTGAGGAGCTCTCCCATGGCCCATTGCATGGCTGCTGATGACGTGTCAGTGCCGGCCATGAATATGTCCTAAATAAGCACATTCAAAATTATCAAACAATTGGGTCAGTAACAAAAGTGTTTTCTTACTCGATATCTGATATACGTTATGTTATCACACTGTAAATTTGGCACTACATTTTAAAATAACATTTCACCTAATTAATGGTCTAAATTAATTGAATGTCAATGAAAGGGAGACAGAGACAAAGAGAAGAGATCAATATAGCCTGCCAAAGAATTGAAGATCTTACAAGCAAGAAGGACTTAATGTCATTCCTTGATAACTTCACTTCAGAAGTAGGGTCTCTATATATCTCCAACAATATATCCATCAAATCTCTCCCTTGCTCTCCTACTTCAGACCTTCCTTCATGTTCTTTCATGATTCTCTCCACCAGCCCATCAAACCGCTGTAACACAGATCCAAGCTTCTTCGCAGTACCGGAGAAATCAAATATCTTGAGAGGCCCCAACACATCACCCACACTCAACTTGGCTCCAAGCTTCATGCACTCATCAATGAGCTTCTTAATCTCCTCCGCCTCATTGTCACTTCCCGAGCATCTCGTGCTCATCACCATCCGACATATCGTATTGTTCGTCAATGTCGTTAGTTCACTACTCAAATTGCAAGGTTGTCCCTCTCTTGCCCTCTGTGTTACCTTCTCCACAAGATTCGCCACCTCCTCTGCGCGAATATCAACAGATAAATTGAGTTGTGGAGCAGCCAAAAGTTTATTCATGCAAAGCTTCTTCATAAACCGCCAGTACTCTCCGTAGGGGGCCAAGAGAAATCGAGAGCCTCTATAAATGAAGTGCTCGGAGGAACCAAATTCGGGCCTCGAAGAAAATATGATGTCATGAGTCTTGAAGATTTCTCTGGCAACTTCAGCACTTGAAACCACAATGCATGTGGCAGCTCCGAGGCGTAGCTGCATGAGAGGGATGCCATAGCGGCGAGCTAGTGTTTGGAATGACTTGGGGAGGACAGAGCCAATGAGGTGGAGGTGACCAATGATGGGTAGGGCTGGCGGACTAGGTGGGTCTTGACTTGAAGGCGTTGGTTTGATATAGCTTTTGATGAAGAAGTGGACAAGGAAGGCAAAGATAAAGCAAATGAAGAATGGCAAGTAGTAACAGGGCATGTCAATGGGAATATAAGTGGCCATATGGATTTGTGGTAGAGCAAATATTGTTGATATGTTAGGGTTGGGATTCACAATTAGCCTAAATATATAGTATATGTTTTCCCTTTTGTTTTTGGGAGTGGGGTATCAATAAGGGCAGGCTTTCACTATCAAGAATATATTTACACTTTAATATTTGTCCTGTGGACAGAAAGAAAGTTGGTATGGTGATGGGGTTGCTGGAAACCCAATTAGAATCTTGTTCCCCAAATTTGCTTTATGGAAAAGACAAACAATAATAGAGTTTAAGAAGGTCCTTAAATTCTAAAATTTTGAATTGGGGTTTTGATCAGAGGACTGACCGATTGCAAAACCTGAAAGTCTTGTGTTTGGTGCTTTGCTAGCTTAGATTTTTATTATCTTCATCATAATTGAGTGGTCCTCGTACGAATGGTTGTGGTCCTAGAACATTGTTTAATAAGATAAGAAGATTAGGGGCACCATCATTATGTGTCATGTCATCCTTAATTAAATTCCATTCATGTAATATAAAAATAAAAGTAAAAACTTGAACAGAATTGAACAACACCAAAAAAGAGGAAGAGGTTTTTTTTTCTTTTTTCTTTTTTTGGGTCAAACTTGAATTTCATTAGATAAATAAAACCTAAGGTAGGTAGTTCAATGAATTAGCTAGAATTGATTAGAAGTGGAATCTATACTCTTTGACAAGGCCCAAAAGAGTACATAGCTCACTGCCAAAACAAATAAAGGCCCAACAACTACAGATGCGCAACAGACAAGCAAAAAAATTTACATGTAACGGAGATAGCACTGTTTTGCTATCCCCGACCAATAATACAATAACATGTGAAAAAGTTATCCTACGTGTCATTGCGTTATTGGCCAGAGATAGCAAAAAATGTTATCCCCTTTACATGAAAGTTTCTCTCGTTGAGGAGGGGCTAAGTACACCTCGACTTACCCTGAATGTAACTGCTTGCCATTTCATCCGCGAGCTTTCTATTTTGAGCCCCACTCTTCTTTGTTTTGTATTAATATATAATTTATGTAAAGGTGGAACCAGACATTTTTGGACCGGTCGACTAGCTTAAAATCTAGTGATTTTGTTAACTTACAATTTCTATATTGTATTATAGAAATAAAAGAACACGTTAAATTATATAAAACATGCTACTTCATAGCTCTATGAACTAATTTCCAATAAGCTTTAATATAAAACATGTACATATTAATGGCCAAAAACACTAGATTCATGCCCACTAAAACTAGTAGGAAATTTAATGATAAAATGATCGAGTGCCATAGAGACAATCTTGCTCAAAAATTTTAACCTGCTACTATTTCCATCCCTATATCATGTTTCTCCACCCATCTTATCTTCAAATTTTAAAAACAAATTTACCCTTTTGTAAAATGACTTTTAATAACTTAGGACAAAAAACCTCAACTGACATAATTAATCCACCTACTCTACTCTCCTTGATTTTAATTGTCTCCTAGAAATGCATAAACTAACCTCCACCATTCTGAGCAATCCCAGCTCATCCTTGAATAGTGATTCAAGAGAGCCACCAAGCGCATAGCAGAACACACATGCTATGCCATTACACCTTCATCCCAATAGTCAATAGTGGCACAGTCACATTATTGCATTCAATCAGCATTGACCATATCGTCGAAACTCGGCATCTCATGATATTTGAGATTTCCAATCTCATATATGAACCCAAACAAGGATAAGGTATATACGTCTTGAACTTAACTCACAGGACCAGTATTGAATCCCCCCATTTACAAAATGCAATGCATTTTAACAAAGTCTTGTAAGTTTTTTCTAGTAGATCAAACGCCTCAGCACCCTTCCCATCCCGGCACAAATTTACCTCTTGATAACTCAACTACTAATGATTAGCAAAGAGAATTTGCTTGAATTAATAATTAAAGGGTATTTTAGGATTAATGGTGGATAGAAAGATAGGACATGGGTGGAAATAGTGGCACACAATATTGTTTATTATGTAATGAACCAATAATAGAAGCTAATGAAAATCTGAAAGTAGAGCATTGATGGCCACCATTGCAAACAGCCAATACTTGTTCTTCCTCTGGTTTGGTTCTTATCTTTTGTTAATGGTGAATATCCATACCACAATACATTACCCTACCAGCTTGCAGCTTGGTTTTTGCAATCACTTCAATTGGTAATGGCAAATTTAAACTCGTCCCACATAATTCCAATACTAATTCACTGTTTGGATCAAACAATCCCACTTCCCCTGTTTCACTTCTTCCACTTGGCTATATAACTTACCAACTGTAAGAGTAAAAATGTGGAGGCTTGACTTTGTATCGAGCCGAACTCGAGTAGCAGGTACGCAGTAATCTGAATCCAGACATGACATATCTCAGCCTGCTGCTAGATTTATGTCTTCTTTCTCTGTGATAGGTAAATATTTCCTTCTTTGTTTTTCCCATCAATTTCTTACTCTGTTAGCTCAAAATTGTCGTTTTATGGTATTTCTCATCAACTTGTTCATTTTTTTCTAAATCCATAGTACATACTCAAATCAGCAACCGAAATTTCCGTGATTTGTGTTGGAACCTGAAGTTCCGAATTAGATATACAAATCTTAAAACCATAGTATACAATGACATTCTCACATTTAACAGCTGCATCTATGAATGAAGATCAAATTCCAAAACATTAGAGAATCGAACTGCATTTGATAAGAACAAATGCTTCACATCATACATGAAAAGTAATTGGCCTCATTGTACATGAGAAATGATCTGAACAAATACAACAAAGATGGAGATGTGGCCCTATATATACACCATTTCAACCACTTATCTACTGCTAAGACCATCAAAGAATGATGGCAACTAGACAAAAGGAATATAGTACCCTCACACTGAGAACTTTAGCAGTGATAACTGCCCATGTATGCTAAGACCTTAAGCACATTAAGTTTCAAAACAAAAACAAAATCTGCTAAGTCAAAGTAAAGTTATCACCAGAAGATGATAAAAGTCATATGGTAGGCAATATCACCAGAAGATGATAAGAGTCATATGGTAGGCAATATCACCAGAGGATGATAACCGTCTGAGGATCAAAACGGTATCACCAGAAGGTGATAAGTCTGAGGGTCAGAAATGTATCACCAGAAGGTGATAAGTCTCAACTGCGTTAAACCTTGTCCAATCTCCTATGTTCCAATGCTACTGCTGCTCCCTCATCGCATTGACATCAAAGTTCGAACTCTTTTCTCTCTCTCAGCCTTCTTAGCACTTGGGGTCCTCTTCAGCCTCTGAAGTTCTTCCATCACCACTTTCTCAACCGTGTCAATTGAGTTCAATAGTTTCTTCTGTGGTGTAAGAAATTCTCCTTCAGCAGTCTGAGTGTTAGTGGCTTCCCTTATAATTTTCTGTACTCTACCAACGGAAGGAGGTGGGCATTGCTTGGTTCGAACAGCTGAATATGGAGTAACAGGAACACCATGCTCAAGTTGAGCACCTGGCACTAGCAGATACTGATCAAGGATATTCCGGCCCTGTGGAACTTGACCCTCAGTGTGTTGGCCATCGTTCTCAGCCAAGCGTGCTCTTCTTCTTTCAATGGCCTGCTTAAAAGTATTAAATTGGGCAATTGAAGTATGGAAAGAGATATTCATATTGTATAACAAGTATGAGCTAATCAATGCATTATACCACAACTAGTATACAAAGTACATACAATAAAATAAATGTGCATACTATTAAGGCCATAAAAGCTGAACCAACACACAATTAACGCAAAACCACCTGTTTGCCAGGAGAACTGGGACCTCAGATTCCTCATAATAAAAATTAAAATAAAAAACTACTCAACTAAATTTTTATACAACTTCTTACCATACACCAAATACACACACTTGTGTTTTTCATCTTTATAAATTCTAAACCCCATGACAACAAGACATTAATGCAGTCCGAGAGAACACAGCAAATCAAGATTTAGGGAGACATGCGCTCAACACATTAATTGCTACAGAATAAGAATCAATCAAACCCAGACCAAATTGCAATAAAATTAATACATCAATTACTACAAACAAAGAAAAAGTGAAACCAATATGATATATCAATCAACCACGAAATGGGTTACTTCAAATTAATCAAACAGACATGAAATTAACTCAATTAAATTAAACCAATCAAACTAAGGCCATATACAACCGTCAGATAAACGCAATTAAATCCATCGCTCAATAAACTAATCAAGCAACACAGAAATACAAAGGGTCAAGAAAGTGACTCCTACCCTCACAACAGCACTGATATCCTGGAGAGGGGTTCTTGGGTACCAAGAAGGTAACACGCTGTTACTGGATCTGCCCCTTCTCCGGCGAGAACTCCCGGCCGGCGGCGTGTTCTCTCTGGCCGGTGTCGTAAACCCAAATGGGATCCGACCACGCCCATTTCCGGTCCTCGGAGTCCTCAAACTGCTCCTCAGGAGCCCTCCACCACCAACAACTCCGGTGGCCCCAAACCCTAATGCTGTTGGGGCTCTCTGTCTCGCTGGCGTTCTCGACAAGTCTGGAACAACCTGAAGAACCTGCTCTGGCGGATCTATGTATATACTGCGATTGCGCGATAGCCATTGAGCATAGGTGTCTGCGAGATCAACAGGCGCCCTTGACAGTCTATCTCTTGCTTCAGCCATTTCACGATACAAACTGAAAAGGCAAAAGGAAATTTAGATCAAACAGAAATCAAAGGGAACTGTCGCAAGAAAACGCGACGAGTTCCTGAATCAGATCTAAATAGTTTAAGAGATTTCAGAACGGAAAAGAGAGCAGAGCTCTCAGTTCCCCAGAAAATGCAAAATTTTCGGAGGCAAACTACTATCGAAACTTCTACTATCAGGGGCAACCATATCAAGAAACCCCGAAATTTTCTCGACCCAGATGACATTTCAATCGGAAATGATAATCTTAGGGGCGATCCAGATGCTTCATTTTAGCATACAAATCGACCTAAGAGAAGAAACCCCGATGGCCATTGATTTACCTGGAGGAGAATTAGGGTTTTGGAGCGTTTTCGTTTGACAGCGTAAAGTGGGGGGGCCTCTGAAAGTAGAAGAAGAGGAAGCTTGGATTTGTGAGAGAGCGAATGGGCAAATTTTCAAACTGGAAAAATGGGCGGTCTTGTAGACGCCCAAACCCCAACCCCAAATTTTCGCACGTGTTGGGAAATTTCGCACGTGTTTGGTTTTTTATCTTTTACTTCTTCTAAGCGGGATCCAAATTTCGAATTGTCTTTGTCCAATAAATTTCAAATTTTCTTAATGAGCGGGATAAACAAGCCAAGTTTGTTTTTAGATTTTGGATCTCCAAGTTATTTTCTCATAACTAGATTTCAAAGTTTAAATAAATTGTTAGATTAGGGAATAATTGATTTTCTCGACTATGGTCAATTCTTCTTTTAAAAGCCATCAATTTTGAATCTGAGTAAACATAATTGTTTAACGGTACGGTCTAGGCTCTCTACCTTATTGTAAAAACCTACCGAGTTTTGGTTTCATATCTCATGAACGAGACTTTGTTGTATACTTAATTAAATTAAAATAAGTATCATATTAATTTATGAAACAAAAAAAATTGCAAATTGTAATCATACAATGCCTTTCCAAGTCAAGAGACAAGATGTAATAACAATCAAATTAAAATTAGACATAAACTATTATTTGGTCAAAGTTATGGATGTAGTGGCTGCTAATGTGATGGACAATTAGTTCCCCATGATGATACATTTCAAACCTGTTGCTATGCAAAACAGACATAATTAAGAACTGAAATTTATGAGAACATAAATCAAACAATAAAAAATAAAAAAAATAAAAAAAAAAAACTCTTGAATGCTGCGCTTGAAGTGACCAAAATCCAAATCATACATCAATTCTGAGAAACTTTGTACAAAAGATTCTATATTCTAAAAAATAGAACAAACAGCTTCCAATTCCATATACTAATGGAGGCTGTTTTCTGGAAATTAAGCCTCAAAAAAATTGAAAGTAAAAGTTTGATAAAATTAGGAGGAAAAGCAGCAGCCCCCCTTCCTGGAGGCATCCGACTCTGGACTAGGAACGATAATCGCAGTTCCCTTTAGAAGCCCTGAATCTCCACCATCTTGATCATTGGAAGCGAGGGTCTTCTTGCTCATTATCCGGTATATCTCCATTAAAATCATCAAGAAGGCGGTTTCGACATTGGTGGCTTCAAGAGCAGATGTCTCCATAAAAAATAGGTTCTCTCTTTGAGCAAACTCCTGTGCATCTTCAGTTGGCACTGCTCGGAGACTTCCCAAGTCGCATTTGTTGCCAATGAGCATAATAACAATGTTCTTATCAGCATGGCCCCTTAATTCCTCCAACCACCTAGCCATGTGATCAAATGATTGGCGCTTTGTCATGTCATAAACCAGCATTGCTCCGACTGCGCCTCGGTAGTATGCACTTGTGACAGCTCTGTACCTGAAGAGATAATCAAGGGGATGAGTTCTAGAGGCCATAAATTATAATCAAAGACGGAAAGCACTCTTTGTATTTTGGCAAACAACAAATGTTACAGAGATTTCTTGCAATTACTCAGTCCAAGCTGTCACTTATTAGGACATTTTGAGGTTTCACAAATCCATGTTTCCCAAAAGGAAACCAAAAAGAGTCTAAAAGTTCTACATTTCATATAAAAGCAGCTTCATTCACAAATTCTAATTTTCACAGAATCACAAAGTATATTGATAATATCCATTTGAAGCTGTCACATAAAAGATTCTCCTTCAAAGACGATAAGCGCTTCCCATGTCCATATAGTACACCTACATTGGAAACCACTGAGACCAGATTGTAGCAAGAAATGTATCCTAAATAAGCAATCAATGAGATGTAACCCGGTGAGATCTCATTCTGTCCACACAGAGTGCATTCGTAGAGTCCCTAACAAGTAACAACCTAGATTGAAATTATGATTTGTTTTCGGTGTGCAAGTTTCCAAAAACTCAGTCATTCATCTTTAATTAAGTCAGAAGGAAATGGATGCTAGGTGAAGGAAAGGTGATCAAGAATGATGCGTGGAGGAATCAACAGCGAAGAGATAATAAGGGGACAGAATTCAGATGTGTTTGGAGGGTTGTACATGAAGGTGAAGATGGAAGAGCAAATGCAGCTCCTGAGGTGGCAGACCTCTGTCTACACCACCATTTGTGAGCAGCTTGATTAGATGCATAAGATCATCACTGATAAAGAGGATCTTGCTGGCTAGAATGAGGTGGGGAAGTTATATTGCAATCCATCAATGGCATCTGGTGGCCACAAGATAAATTCAAGGTAGCACAGCAGAGAACCCCAACAACTATGCAACTTCAAATCCTTAAAAACTGTATTTCATCTCAAATTTCTGAACTCACATATGATGCCTTCAAGCTAAACACCTGTTTTGTGTCTCTACATCATTGCTGTGTGCAACCTTAAATGCAGCACCATTCTATTTCATATGCTTTCGAAAACCCGAGGCCTCCCCACAAAGATAGTATTCATATTTCCAGAGCAGATATTAGATCCAATCCTTGAAATCTGCTCATCCTGCAGCACCTTCTGTTTTATTGATTGGTAAACATTTTTGTTTAAGAACAAATGGAACAGCAATTCCAAAACAAACAGAAGTGGAGCCCTCCAACTAGAAATACAGATCCTTTATTGTTACCATCCATTTAATGGGTATGCCTTGTGCAACAAGATATCCTAGATGATCTCCAAATAATAATTAAGCAAAATTTTCATCATTTTCCAAAAATGAAACAAGAAAAGTTATTGGAGACAATGGTGCACCTTTCTTGGCCAGCAGTGTCCCAAATCTGCGCCTTCACCGTCTTGTGATCGAGAACAAGAGTTTTCGTCTGAAATTCGACCCCGATTGTGGCTTTCGAGTCCACACTGAATTCATTTCTAGCAAAGCGCGCGAGCAGCTGTGTTTTTCCAACCGCCGAGTCTCCAATCAACACCACTTTGAACACGTAATCAATTTTCTGATTGTAATCTCCGTACAAATTCGACATCCTCACCGCGATCAAACCACACCAGATTGCTTCTTAAACCCACAATTTGGAACATAAAAAACAATATGAAACAATGTGAATTTTTCAGATCAACCATGTGGGTGCATTTTGTTGGACATGAAAAGCTTGTGCTGCAGCAGAGCAAGAATTGGGGTGTGTTTGGAGAATTACTGAAACAGAGAGGGAGAGAATGGGAAATGTGGTAAAATTAGGGTTTGAAAGGAAGAGGAGAGTTTGTTAGGAGCTGGACATGGTGGTTTGGTCATTTGTGGAGAAGGGGAGGGAGAGAGGAGTTAGAGGCGGGGAAACCATCGGCTAGTACGGGTCCCATTAACGGTTTTACAAGTTCACTGTGAGAATAGTTTTGAGTGTACTTGCCGGTACAACAGTTTTGGTACAAGTGGTGAGATCTGGATCGTGTGTTTGATAGGTAGGGCCCGTGGGCGCCATGTGAAACATTCTGGCTAATGCCCTGGAAATTAACAACATAAATTTTTATTTATACAAATAATAATTTAAATTACTCTAAATTAATTGAATTTACGAGATGAGAATTTGAATTTGAGTGGAATGAGGCAGGCTCATTGCCATAGTCGACTGCCCTAACAAACATCTACTGCACATCCAAATCTTAGTTTGGTTCAATCACCCAACATTTGCCTCTAAGCTCTAACTTTCGATGGCATTGGGATGAGAGTGGGGAATTGGTAGACTTTGGATCTAAATCCTGTTAAAAATATAAAAAATAAAGATCATAAAACATTTTTTTGACCAATGTTTTTGTTTGCTAATTAGTCTCCCATGCAGGGGTTTTATCATTCGTGAGAGTCTACAAAATTAGAACACCTCCCCATGGGAGATGCAATTTTGGGGACGTAAAGCATCTCCATTTACATTTCTGGTAGAATAAATGGGATGGAAATTATTTTCTTGTGCTACAAGGGTGAGTTTCTAAATTTTGAAATCTGGTTTAATTTGGGCTGTTAGATGTCAACAACCATTAAATCTCAGCCCTTCATTTAGAAGCAGTTGAGAGAGAGAGAGAGAGAGAGGGAGAGAGAGAGCAACATCAAGCATGACGCGCTGCCCATAAAAAATCTCATTATTCTCTAGATGACGACCACCAATAATAGACACATTATTCTATTATATATGAACTTGACTTCGTAACGCCAACATTATGTCACATGCTACATAAATTGACATAGAAATTTATGTGATTAAGTTGTTGTCCATAGTATTATTGAAAAAAAAAATGTTGGAAGTGATTGAGTATTTTATAGCTATAGTTTCGGAAATAATAAAAGTCAATATCTTCCAACACAAACTACATTTCCTTTCACAGTGCTGACGAGCCTCCCTAGTATTCATGGTCCATGGTCTACGCATTGCAAGGCCTCCTAAGTCCTCTTCAATTATAAAACCCCCCAAAATATGAGAAAATTTTAGTTGCAACGGAAATAGCACTTTTTTATTATTTTCGACCAATAAAATTATGTCAAGTTAAAAAGTTATCACACATATTATATTGTTACTAGCTAGGGATAGTAATACTGGATTATTCCAGTTTCATATAAGTATCTTCCAAAAAAGGACAAACAAGATGGTGAGACCATGGGCTTTGATACTGCAATTTTGTTTTGCTGACCGCTTAATATCTAGTGCTGAGCTTACCTTTTGAAGACAGGATAAGGTTCAGCTGCAAAAGCAAAAAAAAAATAAATATCTGTAACCAAAAAAGAAAGGATAATGCTAGGGAGACCATCTAGTTGTACATATTTGTGTACCAACTGATGTGGCTGATGAGTTGGCTATAATTTTTTAATTTGTACCATATTAAATGAGCTTTTATTTTTTTTATTTTTTATTTTTTTTTTCTCTTCACTCTACAGAAACCTAAGCGGTGTAGGAAGTTTTGTTTCACATATATTCAACTGGTTCTTCCCTACCTCTTCCCCTTCCTCATCCTTATCTTCTCTCTAATCTGCCAACAACGATAAATCATACCAGAATTTTTCCTGACGCCTGTGACGACGGTAAGTTCATCTCTATTTCACTCTTAGGTTTTCTCTTGTTGGATGATGATTCAAATTTTTGGATTGATTCTTTGAATCATTGAGATATTTGTATTACTCTTAAGATCAGTATTGAATACTTTCATACTAATTGTATATCATGTTCAATATTTGTTTTGGGTCTCATAACTAGCCGTTTTTGGTTCTTTCTACAGATGGCTTGACATGCCTCCCTCCATACTTGAAGTCTTTGATTTTTTTTTTTTTCTTGTTTTGAGTAATCTTATGTTACTGGGAGTTTTGTTTTCTCCTATCCGTATTCCCTTTTTGTGTCTTGTGTGTTATGTTTGTTTTCTCCTATGCATATGGCACTCATGCAAAATGAACAATATGTTTTGCAAGTTCAAATAAAATACCATGGCTGTAATATTACAATGGTTGCTGTGTTGAAACCTCTTTTTCCTTGCTTGTATGGATATGGGTCTTTGTAATTTATGTTGGTTGCTGTTTTGAAATCTCTTTTTCCATGCCTTCCATTACTATGCAGATCCTATTTTATTTTGTAATCATGTCTTCGAGTAGCTTTACGAGTTCATATATAAATCAAGAAGAAGATGGGGTTCAAATGGAAAAGAATGATGATGAAGCAGTAAGTGAGGATCCTGAATTGGAGAATAGAGAGAATGTGAAAGAGCCTCGAGTTGGGATGACTTTTAACAACATTGATGATATAGTTGTCTATTATAGAGAATATTTGAAGCAATTAGGGTTTCCCGTGAGGAAGAGAACATCACAAAAGGGAGATGAGGGAGAATTGAAATATGTGACTATTTCATGTGGTCTAGAAGGCAAATATAAAAGTAAATCAAGTAATGTCCTAAAGCCACATCCAAATATAAAAATTGGTTGCAAAGCTAGAGTAAGAGCAGGTATAATCTTAGATGGAAGGTGGCAGATCAACTCTATCAAGCTTGATCATAACCATGATATGAGTCCAACCAAGGCTCGTTATTTTCGATGTCATCGGACAATAAGTTCAGATATGAAAAGGAGGATTGAGTTAAATGATAGAGCTAGAATAAGGTTAAACAAGAGCTATAATTCATTAGTGGTTGAAGCTGGGGGTCATGAGAATATCTCCTTTTTGGAAAAGGATTTTAGAAATTATATTGAAAATGTGAGACGATTACGGGTTGGGGAAGGCGATACTACTGCAATCCAAACTTATTTTTCTGAATATGCAAGCTCAAAATTCAAATTTCTTCTATGCAATTGATTTAGATCACGATGGTCAGTTAATAAATGTATTTTGGGCAGATGCAAGAAGTAGGGCGGCATATAAGGAATTTGGAGATGTTGTTACATTTGATACAACCTACTTGACGAATAAGTATGACATGCCATTTGCTCCATTTTTGGGGGTAAATCATCATGGGCAATCAATTTTACTTGGATGTGGGCTGATTTCAAGTGAAGATACTGATGCTTTTATTTGGTTGTTTAAGTCTTGGCTCACATGTATGCATGAGCACGCTCCTAGGGGAATAATTACTGATCAAGATAAAGCCATGAAAAATGCCATTGAGATTATTTTTCCTAATACTAGACATCGTTGGTGCTTGTGGCACATAATGAACAAGTTTCCTAGTAAGTTGAACCGTTACAAGCAATATGAAGCTATCATGTATGCCTTGCAAAGTATTGTGTATGGCTCATTGGAGAAGGTTGAGTTTGAAGAAGGTTGGGATGAAATAATTGAGAAATATGAGTTACAAGACAATGAATGGTTGGCTGGACTATATAATGAGAGACAACGTTGGGTACCATGTTTTGTGAAAGATAGTTTTTAGGCAGGAATGTCTACCACACAACGAAGTGAAAGTATGAATGCATTTTTTGATGACCATGTAAATTCTAAGACTACTTTAAAACAGTTTGTGGAGCAATATGAAAATGCATTGAAAGTTAAGGTGGAAAAGGAGAAGCAAGAAGATTTTAAGTCTTCATCCATTGGTTTTGATTGTGGAACTCATTATAACATGGAGAAACAGGCTCAAGAGGTTTACACTATTTCCAAATATAAAGAATTTCATGAAGAATTAATAGGCAAAATGTATTGCGACTATGTTTCACATAAAGTGAATGGTGCAAATTTTGAGTACCAAATATCTGAGGATTTCATGATGGAAGGGAAAAAAAAGAGACTTTATTTCAAGGTTTGGCTTAATGAAGATGACAATGAAGTCCAGTGCAATTGTCGCATGTTTGAGTTTAGAGGCATATTATGCCGTCATACAATATATGTTTTTCTTCGCCACAACATTGACTTGATTGCAGAAAAATATATAATGCAAAGATGGAGGAAGGATGTGAAAAGATGTCACACAAGGATTGAAATCAATTATGAAAGCTATAGTCTCACACCTGAAGCACAACGATGTCATAAGATGCAAAAGGCTTTTGATGAGATTAAGGAATTGGCAAATGATTCTGACAATAAGTGCATGATTGTGATGACTTGGATGGATAATGTAAAGGAGGAACTCTCCAAACATAATGTTGTTTGTGGTAGTGATCAACCAAATCCTCAGTCACCTATTGGTAGGAACATTGAGAATGATGTTAGTTCAATTCCGAATCCAAGTCAATGTATTCTTACTCCCTTAGCAGCTAGAAAGAAAGGCCGTCCACTATTTAAAAGGAGGAAATCTCAGTTGGAGCAAGCAGTTAGGAAGAAACAAGATAGTAAAAAGAAGAAACAAGAGAGTAACAAAAAGATCAAATCTTGTGGAAACAACACTAATGGAGAGAAAGAACTGAATGTATGTAATTAAAATGGATACATTTTTTATTATTATTTTCTAATGTATTATTCAATCAATAAAGTATTTTATTGTGACTGTCCTTGAGTTTTTATGCAGGATTTGCAGCCAACAGAATTTGATAATATTGGCCATATTGTTGGTTCATCTACTTCTAAAGGTGATGGTGTAGTTGGAACACAAGAGAGCATTGCTATGCAGGTATGACATGAATGTTTTGTTTTGATTGATTGTTTTTGTTTGTTAAAATTCATTATTAGTCATTCGCTCTAGTACTGATGATTCTCTAGTTGTAACGACCAATATTATGGAAACATTGCAGGAAAATATGGCCACATTTATGGGTTTTACTCAAACTGGTCAATTAAATCAGTTGTATAGGGAGTATGAGATAGGACATATGGCTCATCCAATCCTTCATGAGAATCATTTTCTGGTAATAGAAAAGAAGTTTAATTTCAGAACTTTCCGTACTTTTTATTTATTTTATATTAAAATGTTGAATTTATATATTGTTTCCTCTTCTTTTCTTTTTTTTCTTTTTTTTTCATATTTAGGATCATCAATATCAATATTGGAATGAAGACTACAATATATACATGCCTAGCTTTAGTTCTGGAGGAAGTGGTGGCCAACGAAATTGATCATTGGAAGCAAAAGAATTGCAATTGCAGAAGTTGTTGACACTTTCGAACTTAAAAATTCCATTTTTTTTGTTAATGTAGACATTTTGCTGTTAGTGTTGTAATTGAAAAGACCATATTGCACTTGAGATTGAATGGTTGTAGTTTGAGATTGGATTAAGGTTGCTACAACCTCTGATTGAATTAGGGTGCCACCCTTTTAGTTTGAGATTGGACCTGCTGTCTTGTTGCCAGAAATCATTTTTAGAGGTTTGTTCATATCCGTCAATCCCTGTTAAATCAGCCCATTATGATCAGAATTAGTCAAAAAGCAAGAAACCTCATTTGAAATCAAATACATTCTATATATCATGGAAGTGAAGCATACAACGGAAACAAATCCAGTTTGCAACAGGTCCCCAAAAGTGAGTCGTTTTTGGACCAACTGGACATTCAAGAATACTTGGAATGATGCCATATCACAGCTGCTTAGAATCTCTGTAAAGTCAGAAGAAGAAAAAGACCATTCACTAATGACAAGATACATAAGGGCAAAATCTGAACATAGCCCTCGTTTGCCATGAAAACTTTCATTTGCACAACAAGAATTCAACTTTCATGTGTTGGAATCGTAAACAACGAATGCACTAAAGCATCAAATGCATGATTAAGATAATGATTTTAATTGCTTAAATGAACATCAGAAATCATTGAAGCACTTCTTTAAACGATAATGGGATGTGGTTTTTTAATTTCAACCACTTTAACCTTTTTTTCCATTCGAACACCCAATTGCAGTTACAAACATTTAAACACTAAAAGGACCAAGCGTTGTCAAAGAGATATGTTATGGCATGGTGCTTGCTTTGGCTACTGGAAGCTTTGGAAAATGCATCATTGGAATGAGCAGGGAAAGTGAGGGTGTTCCATGACTTGCTTGAAAAAGGTGAAATTAGTGTTGTTGCTAGGGAATAGATAGTTTCCAACTTTCCATCATGATTTGATGGACGGCTTCATCAGTCTCTCCTTTCCATGGCTCTTGAACTTGAGATGAGCTTAGTTTGGGTTTGAAATAATAAGTTTATCGTACTATTGTGCCCTACAGTATTATTTCAACTAATCAGTCTCTTCTTCAAACGTTATACCCAATTGCAGTCACAGACATTTAAACACTACAAAGAAAGACCCATGATTTATCCTAACCAAAAAGAATCTCAAATCTTCACGATGAAAGAGAAGCACTGAAGGAGACACACGGACCATAGAAGAATCACTTATGACGAACAAGTCCCAGAAAAGAAATAAGAGATCATAGATGACATGGTCTGAGCCAGAGCAGAGATGGGTGGGCTTCGCTATCGCTGGAAACAGAGTCAACAATTACAAGTCACTCCAGACAAGTGAGTCGAATTGGAGAGCGAGCATGAATCTGAAGGAGTAGGCTGACGAATCAACCAATTGATGATCCGAGTTGTAGGAAAAACTCTAGTATGATTTATCGTTGTTGGCAGATTAGAGAGAAGATAAGGATGAGGAAGGGGAAGAGGTAGGGAAGAACCAATTGAATATACCTTCCTACACCGCTTAGGTTTCTGTGAAGTGAAGAGAAAATAAAATAAAATAAAATAAAAGCTCATTTAATTATGTGGCATAGCCAACTCATCAGCCATATCAGTTGGTACACAAATATGGTACAAATAGATGGTCTCCGTAGCATTACCCAAAAAGAAAAAACTACGAAAAAAAAGTCTTCAGATCATAAATATGTGGTTGGCATCAATAATTAAAGGTATCCACGATCATATAGATGCCTTGAGAATTCAAAGATCTCGTACAGGAAACCAATTTATTACCATAAACTAACCCTTCTTCACCACATTGATTGTGCTAAACTTTGTTTTTTCCTTTGCTGGATAAGTTGGATAATCAATTCTTCCATATATTTCTTGTCGGAAGTATTTAACAAAGCAAGCAACTAAAGTCAGCCTGAAATAGAAATGTCTATGTTCTGTCTGTCTCGCTAAATAGAAAATGCTAACGGAATTTAACCTAGTGGAAAAAATACATTGACTTAGAGTCTAGTGGTCTCAAGTTCAAATCCCCATGACACTTTGGTAGCGGGTATGTGAGAAAACCCATTTTCTCGTTATAGTTTAGATTATCACTTGTATTCAAAATAAAACACACTCAATAGAAAATGATAAATTTAAAGGACTGGATTATTAGAACATGTCATGTACTTTCTTTTATGTTTATTTCATATACTGTGTAATTGGGAATCAAAAGCTTGCTAGCTTACAAGGCCTGGTCCCCTCTCCATGTTGTGGTGGAAAATTTACCAACCTTCTACATCAAACCCACTAAAAACTACAATACCTTCTATCTCTTTTTTACTTTCTACTTGATGTTCACTGCTTAAAAAGAAAATATTATGTGGTTTCAATCCACTTCCCCCCCATCACTCTCCTGGTTTCCTGTACAGAAAAGCACGTCAAACAATCTGATTCGAAACCGGCTTCTTCTGCATGTTTAAACACTTGCAGTTCGCTCGAACGTCGCTAAGAGTCTGCAAAAGAATACACGTTGTTTGTGATTAAAAACTGACGCTTGTCCACAATGCAGACACTCTTGATTTAAGTTCTCTCATACCTTGAACTGCTTCTGAAGGTCTTTAATATACTCAACAGCCAAATCTAGCATGTCTGCTGTGTTGGTTTGCTGCCAAGAAATTTATAAAAAAATATGAAATGCCATGAGTTTCCAAGGATAAGTAGACAATAGATCTGAGGGTAAAATGCTTGTATCAAATTCTACCTTGTCCATGTTTGGGACAAGCTCTTGTAGTTTCCTCATTCGTTCACTAATCCGTGTTCTTCTAACCTGTAAATAAATTACCCCATAACTGTCATCTTTAAATTCATGGGTAAAGCCACAAATACTTCATTCAGTAAATAGAGAATGTTCTTTTTTGGAGCAAAGACCAAGAAGAAAAATCAAAATTTTAAGTGATATGGTGAACATACCAAGTTACTATGTATGAAAAAAATATTTTTCTCACTAACAAAAGATTTTAACTGGCTATGGATATAGGAAAATATTTACTCTTTCTGCAATGCTTCGGGGATGAGTGGCACAACCTCGCTTTGCTCTAACTTTACAAGGCACAGAATCTTGGAGTTGCAAGAACTTTTCCATGGTAATGTCTGCTGAAGTTTTAGGTAAACTCAGGTGGTGGGATAGTAAATGAATCCGGTTTTCAAGCTCTCCATTCTAAGCATGAAAATTATTCAGAATGAGTTAAATATGCATAAAAAATTTGAGGAAATTCAACCACAAACGCAAGTTAGTACCTGAGGAACAGAAAATAACTTCCCCTCATTATCTTGGTCTCTTCGCATGCCACCTAAATTTTCAGCAAAATTTGATGAATCATTCCAAGTTCCAAATTGGAATCCTGTACCATAAAATCAAGTATCAGCATTGCAATCTCCAAGCTGTCTGTGCATGGACTTAGTTCTCCATTAGTACCATTCAGTCCATCGTTTCCTGTACCTTTAATGGTGGCATAGCCTGAACTTTTCTTTTAAGATATTCAATTATTTAATGTACCTTGCTAATTGTGATCTATCAGCTGTTAATTAGGACTAAGTTTCCCAATACTATGAGGATCCTAGATAAGTGTTGTCCATAATAGTACATCTTATGATTAAAGTAATTTCCTCAACTCCGTTAGCACACTTCGAAGTTGAACTCACAACCGATTATTTCCCATAAGATTAACCACATGGATGCTAAATTTTCAGCACAAAAAATGTGTTAAAGAATGTAAAGTCCGCAGGTCTTTCTCTCTGAAATCTTAACAAGATGAGCCTAATGCACTCTGCCTAGTAGAGGTTAATATCACTCCTCCAAATTATATCCAATCTCTTACTCTTTTTGTTTCTCGTTTGTTAATATCTTCTCTCAACTCAACCAAAATGCAAATGAGCTTCCCAAATCAAAGTTCATTACCTATAACCTAATACTAAAATGGAAATCTTTAAACAACTCAAATTACACAATGACATGTAATCATAAGTTAATGAAAGAGAGCATAAAAAAGATTACCATTTTGAACAGAGCTGTTGGAGAAAAGCCCAGCAGGGGAGCTACTTTGTCGAACAAGATTCGAGTGAACGGCCTTGGGTTGAGTGTGATGATTCATTGCAGCCGAACCCACCAACCCATACGAGCCATTGAACGAGCTGTGTCTCGGATAATGAGGAGGGAGCCCAGAATAGCCCTGCTGCTGTGAGCTCATACGGCTCTCCGTCACCGCCGCCTCCGTCGCCGTCACCGTAGACTTGTCGTCCAACTCTTGAAAACTCGACGGCCAAGAATCCGAGTCGTTGGTGTGGGTGTAATTCGCAAATCTAGAAAACAATCTCTCTGACTCAGAACCCTCAATTGGGTTTTTACCAATGAGACCCAAATCGCTGTTCTCGTTGAAATTTGCCAGCAGTGAGCTCGGAGCAGAGCGAAATCTCAGTAACCCAGAATTGGGTTGGTGAGTTTGGTGCTCTTGGGAGTGCAAGTTCTGATGGGTATTTGAATCCATGAATGGTGGTTGCTCTGTTTGCCACTGTGGGATTTGAATTAATGGGCTCGTGCCAGAATTTGATGCTGGAGGACCATTATACATACACTGCTCACGTAGCTTTTCCGAGAAAATTCTCGGAATTTTTTTTCTTCTTTTTTTGTTTCTTTCACTTTCCGGAGCAAAATTTCAGCTTAAATTTTAAGCAGAGTGGGATAAGATCTTGTAGAAGAAGCAACCGAATGGAAAAGCTAAGCTCGACCGAAGCGTAAGCCACTGAGAGACAGAAACCTTAGCTAGAAGATAAACAGGCCCGTAATTAAACGGAACCTTGAGGTCTGTGTTGTCTGTGGAAAACAGAGAGAGAAAGATGCAGAGGCTATTATGAAGCGAAGAGAGAGAGATTGCCTGCAGCCTCAGATTAGCTTTTCATAGCACCGAAAGCTAGGAAGATCTTGAGCTGGAGAGAGAGAGAGAGAGAGAGAGAGCAGTGAATTTAACTTCTTGCTTGTGATACGAGTTGGGATGCGGCCAATGGAAAAGTACGGAGAGCTATCGATCGTCTTAAAGTCTCACTCTCACCACCTAAACGCTCTCTTTTTTGCTTCTTTTGCTAAATTGCCCTTTGCTACTTTTGTACATGGCACTTTCGGGTTTCCTCTTTTTGTTATTTATATAATCATTATCCTTGATTTTACGTACCTAGTGATTTTCAGTTTTAAATAACACACACCAATAAAAGAAGCATTTGATTTAGAATATTGATTCCCAAAGTTAGGAAAACTAAAGGGCAAGTGTACTGATATTGACTTCCACCTTATAGGTCTAGTCTAGTGAAAAATAATATTGATTTGTAGATTAATAGTCTCGTGTTTGAAGTCAAATGATATTTTAGTTTAATGTGTGTGAAAAACACCACTCATATGTAGTTTAGACTATCGCTTATATAAAAAAACTGCAAATGCTATTCAAGTATTTATAATTTAGAATAACGATAAAATATGTCTTTTTCTTATAAATGTGTATGTATTTTGAATAATTTTTTGTAACACATCATTTAATTTGTATTTTAACAAATTAATTGGCATGTTGCTTGCATATTTGCCTTCTCGAAAAAGTTGGTCACATCAAGTGACTTATTTCTTTTGGTCGAACAATGAATTTCATTCTAAAAACTCACCCAAAAAAGGTTGGCATACAAATACAACAAAACAAAGCAACCTAGTAAGGAAGCTCAAAAGTACTCCACAATACCAGATAAATAGGGGCACCAAGACTATTCCAGATAATGATATCAATAGATAAACAAAATTAAAATTGACAAAAAATAATCGAATTAAAATTGACAAAAAATAATCGATTTGAAGACAACATAACAATACAGCAACAAAAACAACAAAAAAACATGAACACCACAAATCTGCCACCATAAACCAACTCCTCTCAAAACAGCTCTAAGGCAAACAAACATAACCATGAAACAAAAAGAAGGTGGTGCAGGCACTCAAGCCGTGACAGTGTCGTAGCTCTACACATCTTCCAAGATATATGCGAGAAATCGAATTTCGGATTATCAACTATAGCCAAAAGATGAAGCCAATTCGAAAGGAGAGAACAGAGGGTCATAGTGACGGCCGACACCAAATTGAGAAGTCATAAATCCACCAGATTCGAACTCATCGATACACCTAGAAGGGAGCAGGAACCAATTGGAGGACAACTAAGGGACAACATTGAGAGGATTGGAATGGTGGAGGTATCTATCTTTGCTAGGTTAGGGGGTGAAAAACACCTTCTTTTGGTCACTTCAAGTGACTAGGCAATACAACAATGTATAGTTTGTGTTGGTCCCAACAAAGATTAAATTTCATATTTTATCACAAAAGTGGGTGGGAAGGATCCAACATTGCCTACTCGGAGGTCCCTTGAAAATGCTAGTCATTTTAACAGTCATGATATGTCCGGTTAGCCGAAATAGCTTCAACACAAGAATACTGCTAATAGATAATAATTGACCCTTAAAATTGAACAATAATTGAGAAATTCTTCCACTATGAAGAACTTTTTAGATAAATATGACGTCAATTTCGAATGTGTACGGATTAGGGTTTGGTGTAAAATAGTTGACATCATGGAGAGAAATAAGAGAGAAATAATTTGCTAAATAGTGCCAGAAGAATAGTGTCAAGTTGTGGTGAGAGCTACGGCAGCGAGCGATGGCTGGTGGCGAGGATAAGAAGGGCATAACTTCTGGTACGCTGTGAAGTCATCCTTCGTCCCGTGAGCATCAGATTCAAGATGCATCTAATTCTTCTCGTCGTTTTCTGGCTTTGGCTTTTGCCTCTAAAACCCCAGACGCCGCCTTTCCAAAAAAAACTACCTCTCTTGTCTGTTAAATGCATGTTCTTTCTTTCTTCATTTGGTTTTATCGTTGGCTTAAAAAATTATAATTATAATTAAATTATTCTTCTTCTTTTTTTTTTTTCTTGGGGTCGTAATTTGGAATATTTTCTGCATTGTTGTCGACCAAAACCTACTACTATATAATTAGAGAAAGAGCATTACTAAAGAAAAAATCAAAGGAGAATTTATTCTTCTGTGTGTCTAATCTAATGACGACATGACCACTGAACATATATGAATTTTAGTTTTTTTTTTTTTTTGGGTTGAAAAGTCCAAGATACTAGAAGATAGAGCATCTTAGTAAAATTTCAGACAAAAAAAGCGGTTTTTTCTTTTTTATTTATAATTTGGCTGTTCTTTTGCTTTCACGAATGATTTTCTGAAGGGCACGTAAAAGTACATGATTCGGATTATAAAATCACTTTGTGACATGGAGAAGAAATTACATGTAACGGGAATGTCACTGTAGCGGATTCAAGTCTATCACGCATTATTATGTCGAAAAGTTAAAACACACAGCAATGGGTGATTGGCTCGGAATAGCGCCACTATGATATCCTCGATATAGATAAGTTTTTCTCTGTGTCATGGGTTAAAAAATTAGCTTTAACACAAGTGGGCCCATTCAAATATGACATATTATATATGAGAAATTCCTCTTAAAGTCTATTTGGAAAGAAAAGCCCAAAAATAGTCACTTGTCATTTTCTAATGACTAATTGGTTCTCAAAAATTTTTAACACACTAAGAACCAATAAGAAAATGACAAGTGACTAACTTTGGGGTTTTCTTTCCAAATAGACTCTATATGAATTTTTGTATAATATGTCATGCTAAAATGAGTTTTTAAATAAATATCTACAAAAGAATAGTTTTTACGCCATATTAAGTCACTTAGTGATGTGGATATGAAAGTTTCCATTGTTGTACATATAACTAATTTGGATCAATTACGTTTCGCATCTCTGTGGCTTGAGGTGAGCGAGACTTGGTTCATGGCCTCTAAAAACTAACAAAAGCAGCCCCTAAAGTTACAAATAGTATAATCAACATTAAGCATTGGTAAAAAGTTTAAAGTAATGCTAGAAAGATCACATTTGTATAGAGAAAAAAAAAAGTATCATTACATTAAGAAATGAACGATATTATTTTCTTATTTTATTGATTACAAAATAACTCACGCACTGTTAGCGCATAAGAACAAAAACACGGACACAACCCCAAAATTTATATTAGGGTTAGTCATTTATTCTCTTAAACAAAACGAAAAAAAGGGCAATAAATTTTCATTCATCTCAATCCCATGCACCAAAATAAGTTAGTGTGTTATATCACTAACATTTCTTCGTGCACGTACATCTCAGCCTGAAGCCAACACATTTGCCTCCCTTGAAGCCTTCTTTTTCGCAAATATTTGCACAGTTGCTTGATCGGAAGCAAGGTCCCTTGAATTTCGTGCTCAAAGACTCACAAGTCCTCGACGTCTCCTTTGTTTCGACCTTGCCCTCAGCAACCATTGGACCTGTCCCTGCCAAACATTCATTGATAAAAATGAATGAGAGAATTTGGATTCAAACTTGAAACGTCTTTCAGCATTGGAAAGAAATATATCACTAATCAAATATAAAGATGAAATTAAAATGAGGAAAGAGAGAGATACCAATAGCCACAAGGAGCAGGACGAGGATGAAGACAGTTGAAAACATACGTTTGGATCCCTCCATCTTGATTTTTGTGTGTGTACGTGCACGCGTGTGAAACAAAAACACAGACAGAGGGATGTTGAATGTTGATTCAAGATGCCTTGATTCAAAGGCTAACCTTCCAACACCTTTTATATAGAGTTGTTATGAAGCAAATTAAGAGCATTTCCGTAAAGGGCGGTACACCGGTGAAAAATAGAGAGTGGAAGGAAATTTAACCTTTGTTATTTTTACCTAACACTTAATTAGCCCATTTTATGCGGACATGGATGATAAACCTGAATTAACATGTCATATGGACAACAAATAAGAACTTATAGAAAAAATTTAACCTTCTATTTAACCTTTTATTTGTTGGACAGATTCTATTTAACCTTCTAGTATAGGTGATGTGTCAATTCTTCTTTTTTCATATGGATATGTCAACTTTTTAATCATTTGTAATTTGACGCACAAAAGGGTCAATAGTGTAATAATTTATAATTTTAAGGGTAATTTTCCTACTTTTTAAAATACTGAAACCAACAACTCTTTGTGAGTTGGGTGTTTATTTGTGTTTTAGTCTCTACTTGTGAGAGTTAGTTATCGTTCTATTTGTAATTTTGGGCGTTGTATTACATGTCTGATTTGCTCAGGCATGTGACTGTTACATTGAAATTTATTTGGTCTTTTAGGGCTATTAGTGGAGATACAAGTTGTGCGATGTCGCCAGTATATCCTCTTATATATTGATTAACCCCCTGTAGTTACTGTGCATACATCTTTATACTAACCCTTTATGAGTATTTGATCTTTGTGTCCAATTATTGAATACAATTATCACTAATTTTCAAAAAGAAAACTTAACAGTACATATTCAAGCATTATTTAAATGGACTTGCCTCTTGAATTTTTTTTATTTTTATTTTTAAAAGCCCCATTATTTTGAAATGCCTCCTTTAATTACTTTCCCCCACCCTTTTCTATATTTGTTGGTAACAAAAGGAAGTTGCTGAAATCATAGCCTCCAACCTAAACTTTATGCCAAAACAATCATGTTCGTATATAAGATTTCCTTCTATTTCTTCAATTTCCTTTTGGTTTAAAAAGCTTCTGAATCTTTGTGAGTCGAGTCCAATACAAACATGAATGCAAACTATAAGTCGCCAGCAAGAATATATTATGTCAATTTATTCGGATATGGTAATTGATTAGCATGCAAGAACTATTGTAAAAATTAAATCATTTTCTATTGTCTTGACAAAAGATAATTACCAATCGATATGGATACTCAATGTGGAATCTAATCCACTAGGTGCAGTGACCACCTAACTAGAAATATCACATGCCTAATCTTTATATATATATTTCATCATTATTCTCTTGGCTTTTCATTTTGCTAGTAAAATTCAAAGGTTTTTTCAACTGCAATGATCCCTAAATTTATATCTAGTTTTATTTTGGTCCATCAGATCTCGTACGTGTTCCAATTTAGTTATTTTTTCAAATTCGGTAAAATTAAGTGGTAAAACTAATAATTTGGATACAATAATCTTTAAAAAACCAACAATTTTTTTATTATTATACTGAATTAACTAAATTAGAACTCGTGCAAGAATTGATGGACCAAAATGAAACTCGTATAAGTTCAAGGATCGTTGTAGTTAAATTGCAAAATAAATAAATAAATAAATAAAGGGCTTTCCACAAGTAGACCCATTCTAACATGGATATACACGAAATTTCTTAGAGCCAATTTGGAGAGAAAAACCCAAAAATAGTCACTTATCATTTTCTAATAACTAATTGCTTCTTATAAAATTTTAACACACTAAGAACCAATAAGAAAATGACAAGTTCACTTTGACAGGGGAGGAATCCACTATTCTTCCTCCTCTTTCCCCTCTTCTCTTCCTCCTTCTCTTCTCTCCCCACATTTTCAGAGACAAAAGATTTTCCCTGTTTGTCTTCATTTTGTTATGATTTTCCTCCAACCATCACAGGCGACTGCGTCTCGGCGTCGGATCTCCACATGCGTTTCGGCATCGGATCTCCACCACCATCCTTTTTGCGGTTTCTTTATGTTCAGAATAAGTCATAGAGACTCTTTGGGTTGTCTGTGTAGTTTTCAGCTCTCCTTTTGTGAGAGCTTTTCACCTCTCATCTATGAGAGATTTTCATCTCTCTTTTGTGAGAGCTTTTCATCTCTCCTTTATGAGAGTTTTATTTGTATTGTTATGGCTTGATTTTTTCAAGCTTTATCTCTGTTTGATTATTCTGAGTTTGCAATCTTAGTTGGGATGCCTATGCTAGAGTTTCTTCGATCCTGAGTGATTGTTAGTGGAGGTGCACCAGATTGTTTTAATTTTGATGTTAGACCGCTCCGTTATTGTAATGGCCCTTTATAACTAGTGGTTTTTTTTTTTTGGCTAAATTATAAATGTAATCCTAAAATTTCTTCAAAAAACAAAAAAAAAAAAAAAAATTGTGCGCCATATTAAGTCACTTAGTGATGTGGATATGAAAGTTTCCATTGTTGTACATATAACTAATTTGGATCAATTATGTTTCACATCTCTGTAGCTTGAGGTGAGTGAGAGTTGGTTCATGGCCTCTAAAAACTAACAAAAGCAGCCCCTAAAGTTACAAATAGTATAATCAACATTACGCATTGGTAAAAAGTTTAAAGTAATGCTAGAAAGATCACATTTGTATAGAGAAAAAAAAGTATCATTACATTAAGAAATGAACGATATTTTGTTATTTATTTTATTGATTACAAAATAACTCACGCATGTTAACACATAAGAACAAAAACACGGACACAACCCCCAAATTTATATTAGGGTTAGTCATTTATTCTCTTATAAAAAAGAAAAAAAGGGCCATAAATTTTCATTCACCTCAATCCCATGCACCAAAATAACTTAGTGTGTTATATCACTAACATTTCTTAGTGCACGTACATCTCAGCCTGAAGCCAACACATTTGCCTCCCTTGAAGCCTTCTTTTTCGCAAATATTTGCACAGTTGCTTGATCGGAAGCAAGGTCCCTTGAATTTCGTGCTCAAAGACTCACAAGTCCTCGACGTCTCCTTTGTTTCGACCTTGCCCTCAGCAACCATTGGACCCGTCCCTGCCAAAGATTCATCGATAAAAATGAATGAGAGAAGGTGGATTCAAACTTGAAACGTCTTTGAGCATTGAAAAGAAATATATCACTAATCAAATATAAAGATGAAATTAAAATGAGGAAAGAGAGAGATACCAATAGCCACAAGGAGCAGGACGAGGATGAAGACAGTTGAAAACATACGTTTGGATCCCTCCATCTTGATTTTTGTGTGTGTACGTGCACGCGTGTGAAACAAAAACACAGACAGAGGGATGTTGAATGTTGATTCAAGATGCCTTGATTCAAAGGTTAACCTTCCAACACCTTTTATATAGAGTTGTTATGAAGCAAATTAAGAGTATTTCCGTAAAGGGCGGTACACCGGTGAAAAATAGAGAGTGGAAGGAAATTTAACCTTTGTTATTTTTACCTAACACTTAATTAGCCCATTTTATGCGGACATGGATGATAAACCTGAATTAACATGTCATATGGACAACAAATAAGAACTTATAGAAAAAATTTAACCTTTTATTTGTTGGACAGATTCTATTTAACCTTCTAGTATAGGTGATGTGTCAATTCTTCTTTTTTCATATGGATATGTCAACTTTTTAATCATTTGTAATTTGACGCACAAAAGGGTCAATAGTGTAATAATTTATAATTTTAAGGGTAATTTTCCTACTTTTTAAAATACTGAAACCAACAACTCTTTGTGAGTTGGGTGTTTATTTGTGTTTTAGTCTCTACTTGTGAGAGTTAGTTATCGTTCTATTTGTAATTTTGGGCGTTGTATTACATGTCTGATTTGCTCAGGCATGTGACTGTTACATTGAAATTTATTTGGTCTTTTAGGGCTATTAGTGGAGATACAAGTTGTGCGATGTCGCCAGTATATCCTCTTATATATTGATTAACCCCCTGTAGTTACTGTGCATACATCTTTATACTAACCCTTTATGAGTATTTGATCTTTGTGTCCAATTATTGAATACAATTATCACTAATTTTCAAAAAGAAAACTTAACAGTACATATTCAAGCATTATTTAAATGGACTTGCCTCTTGAATTTTTTTTATTTTTATTTTTAAAAGCCCCATTATTTTGAAATGCCTCCTTTAATTACTTTCCCCCACCCTTTTCTATATTTGTTGGTAACAAAAGGAAGTTGCTGAAATCATAGCCTCCAACCTAAACTTTATGCCAAAACAATCATGTTCGTATATAAGATTTCCTTCTATTTCTTCAATTTCCTTTTGGTTTAAAAAGCTTCTGAATCTTTGTGAGTCGAGTCCAATACAAACATGAATGCAAACTATAAGTCGCCAGCAAGAATATATTATGTCAATTTATTCGGATATGGTAATTGATTAGCATGCAAGAACTATTGTAAAAATTAAATCATTTTCTATTGTCTTGACAAAAGATAATTACCAATCGATATGGATACTCAATGTGGAATCTAATCCACTAGGTGCAGTGACCACCTAACTAGAAATATCACATGCCTAATCTTTATATATATATTTCATCATTATTCTCTTGGCTTTTCATTTTGCTAGTAAAATTCAAAGGTTTTTTCAACTGCAATGATCCCTAAATTTATATCTAGTTTTATTTTGGTCCATCAGATCTCGTACGTGTTCCAATTTAGTTATTTTTTCAAATTCGGTAAAATTAAGTGGTAAAACTAATAATTTGGATACAATAATCTTTAAAAAACCAACAATTTTTTTATTATTATACTGAATTAACTAAATTAGAACTCGTGCAAGAATTGATGGACCAAAATGAAACTCGTATAAGTTCAAGGATCGTTGTAGTTAAATTGCAAAATAAATAAATAAATAAATAAAGGGCTTTCCACAAGTAGACCCATTCTAACATGGATATACACGAAATTTCTTAGAGCCAATTTGGAGAGAAAAACCCAAAAATAGTCACTTATCATTTTCTAATAACTAATTGCTTCTTATAAAATTTTAACACACTAAGAACCAACAAGAAAATGACAAGTTCACTTTGACGGGGGAGGAAGCCACTATTCTTCCTCCTCTCTCCCCTCTTCTCTTCCTCCCTCTCTTCTCTCCCCTCATTTTCAGAGACAGAAGGTTTTCCCTCTTTGTCTTCATTTTGTTATAATTTTCCTCCAACCATCACAGGCGGCTGCGTCTCGGCATCGGATCTCCACATGCGTTTCGGCATCGGATCTCCACCACCATCCTTTTGGCGGTTTCTTTATGTTCGGAATAAGTCACAGAGACTCTTTGGGTTGTCTGTGTAGTTTTCAGCTCTCCTTTTCTGAGAGCTTTTCATCTCTCATTTGTGAGAGATTTTCATCTCTCTTTTGTGAGAGCTTTTCATCTCTCCTTTGTGAGAGTTTTATTTGTATTGTTATGACTTGATTTTTTTCAAGCTTTATCTCTATTTGATTATTCTGAGTTTACAATCTTAGTTGGGATGCCTATGCCAGAGTTTCTTCGATACTGAGTGATTGTTAGTGGAGGTGGATCAGATTGTTTTAATTTTGATGTTAGACCGCTCCGTTATTGTAATAGTCATTTATAGCTAGTGACTTTTTTTGGCTAAATTATAAATGCAATCCTAAAATTTCTCCACCAAAAAAAAAAAAAAAAGTTTTTTGCGCCATATTAAGTCACTTAGTGATGTGGATATGAAAGTTTCCATTGTT
>NC_047656.1:9518775-9669420 GCF_902201215.1 Prunus dulcis | reverse complement strand
AGCAACTAGCTAGGCTAGATCATTCGAGTGCCATGCTTTGAGAGGTCATCACCTTAGCCAAAGAAGCATCACCACAAATCACAACTCTAAGCAAAGCAAGAGGAGTCCCACATCGGAAAACTACAAGAGATGGAGACTCCCCCTCACCTATAAAAGAAGACTACTCTTTCCTTAGAAGGGGACTGGCTCTTGAGGACTCTCTCTTCTGGATCCATCTCTGGACTGAGCTTCTCACTTGTTATCTCTATATTTGGGTCTAATCCCCTTGTACAAATGTAAACAAACATTATCATAATGAGAACACCCTTCTCCGTGGACGTAGCCCATCATTTGGGTGAACCACGTATATCTTGTCTTTTATATGTTTGCTCAAATCCTCACACACTTGGTGAAGGTCCTCACCTTCATCCATCATCCATCACACCTCATCACTAAGTTGGACTCAACCTTGGCCTAACCATTTTGAGCATCAACAGTTTGGCGCCGTCTGTGGGAATCGACACAAAAAAAGCTTGTGTCGGTCTGCCCTTTCTTCAGTGCCCTCCGGCACCCATGCAATCAACATCACCCAAGTGGCTGTTCTACAATACCTTACTGAAGCAACTACGAATGCTAAGGCAAGAAATTACAGAAGATGATACTTTAAGGAAAAGCCAATTAGGATGTGGCTGTCCTTTTGTATGGCTTGCATAGCCAAACCAACATCTCAATTTAAAGTGCCGTTTGGCACTTCTTTGAAGAGCAAAAATATGGGGACTTGAGCTTGTTCTACAAGCTTCATCATTCGGCACCCCTCCATCATTCGGAGCAAGCGGTGCCTTCAGCACTTCCTTTAGCACTTCACCTCTCTGACGCATGTGGTGCCTTAGGCACCCCGTCATTGTTCGGGCTTGCCATTGGTGAGATGAAGGCAGCTAGTTCGTACAACTACCGTTCGGTACGTGGTGAATGTTGGAGAGAGAGACACATGGTGATGCCTTCTCCTGAACAAGACTCTTCAAAGAGATAAGTGGAATATCCTTGTCTTTTTCCATTTCATTGTTTTGTTGGAAAATGCATATTTAATTGATTAACATTATGCAAGTAAAGCCTTATTTGTGGCCCAGGTGCCGTTGGGCAATATTGCCTAATTATCATCAACTTTAGTCAAAAGCACATGTGCTTGTAAGGGAGATGGCATTATTATATTGCACAGTTAAACGGCGACACATACCAGACCCACCATGTCTCAATCAATTGCTTAAAGATATGCATGATGTCCAAGTCAAGACAACGGAGGCCACCTCTAATTACATGTCTGGGGCATCTATCTATGGTGCCGTTCTCTCGTCAAAAATCCATACAGCACCCAACTACTGAATTTATCAAGACACCTACTTTGTCAAAGTCTTACGAAAGACCCAATTAGAGCCCAGCACCGATGCACACAAGACACCAAAGATACCACACCCCATCTGAAGCCAAAATATGCAAGGGCCGTACAACACTTCATCCTCCAAACCAATCAATTGGCCAAACCAAACAGCAACCATATGCTTCAGATTCAGAAAACCAAAAAAGCAATACGGTTCGGCACCCAATGTCAAATTTTTTCTCTAGACACCCGTGATGTCTTCAACAACAACATGCCAAAGATATATGCATTTGCCGAAACAACACACCATTCAGTCACTTTGAAGAGTTCCAGTTTGAAGGTTTCCAAATATTCCAATTCACCAACAAAATCACTTTGCATGGCTTGCATGGCCAAGGAGGCCAACAACCATTTCAATCCAATGGGAAGCCCACGTGTTTCACTTCCAGGAGACAAGTGTTTCTCAAACAATTCCTATTATTATTATTTTATTTGGAAAATGCATATTTTATTAGCAACCTATTATCTGAGTGACTGAAGACAACTAGTTGCAAGTGCTGAACGCACACCTTTCCTTCAAATCATAAGCCGGTGCCGTTCTGCACCCCTTCTCTTCTCTGCCACAAGCCCTCATGTCACCACGTCTACAACTGCATATGAAACCAAAGCAGATAAGCAGAGATGGAAATGTCAAGCAATTGAAATAGCTCACTGCGAAATGGTTTGTCCAGCCACACCATACCTCAGAAGAATCAAGGCAGCCCTTCTACTTGACCCCCGGTGCTCTGGCCATGCTCTCTGTGCACTACCTTCCAAACGGTCATTCTCTTTTCCAAACCACCAGAAGCAAAACTGAGAGAAGGATTTCACCAATTCTATGTTGGAAAGGCTCAAACACTCTTTCCATTGCACTTGTTCACTTCTACCCACTGGCCGGTCACTTTGTGGCTGATTTGGCAATGTGAAGCCCGCATCGAATAGCCAACTCGTGAAGCCCAGCTCCACAACAAGGCCAGCTCTAAAGCAAATCCAGATCCATGGCTCGAACAAAGCAACCTTCTCCAAATAACCCCTGCTGAAGAGCTAAACGACCACACCAACAAACAAGAATCATCATCGAGCATATTCAAATTAGGCTTTGCCGAACGGCAAGCATATTCAAAAATTGATCAAGCCACCCTAAACCAAAGAAAAAGAAGACTCGCGAAAGGAAGGCCTAGCTCACGGAACCTTGCCGATGCATGTCACTTGCCGAAGCGCCACTCGGAAGCCCACCTTCCTACCTGCCAAAGCCGTGCACACCAAACTGTCCAGCCCTTTCGCAAGAAGCCTTGCTGCCGCTTGCTGCCCGGCCGAAGCAAACTTCCTGTCGAGAGAGAGAACCAGCTGCCGAAGCTTAGATCAAAGCCAACCATGGCCAGGACTTGCCGAACGGCAAGGGCCAGCCACTCGGATTTTTGGAACACAATCAAATCTCGCCGAAGCCGAAAGACCACTCCGCCGAAAACAACTTTCCAAGCTTGCCGCGGCTCCAACTTGATCTCGACAACCACCCAATCACCCTTGCCGAATGGCAAGGGTCCAGCCACAACCAATATGCTCGCAGCACATCAACACCTCGGCCCGCTCCTACTCTGCTCGACACCTCGACAACCCAGCCGTCGCCAAGCCTGTACCGAAGCACCAAGCCCTGCCGAAGCCTCCAGCCGCAGGACAACTCAGACAGCACAGCCTCCAGCCCTTGCCGAACGGCAAGACCAGTCGGCAGCACTTCAACAGCACCTCGGCCACAACCTGCCGATCGGCATAGAACCTGCCTACCAGCTGCCGCGCCGCCTGCCGAAGCCACACTCCTGCCGAAGCAGCTGCTAAGCCCAACGCTACCTGCCGAATCACACTTGCTGAACGGCTGGACTAAAGTGCCGAAGGGAGACCTAGCACACCAAGACTTTCTACCCCAAAGTGCCGAAGGGAAAGCTGCCGAACGGCATAGTTGCCACACTTTTTTGTTCTATATACTCCCTCAAAAAACCCTACATGCCGAAGCTCACCCCAAGGCCCTTTTTACTTACCGAAGGCCCAATTCAAGCTAAGCCTTCATGCCCTCTCAATATGGCCTGGCCATTTAAAACAAAAAAAAATTGGATAGACCATTGCCGAACGGCAAGGGCCATGGAGGATTTGTGGGGAAGTCCAAAATTTCCAAATGGCCCGGCCATTCAAAAAAAAAAATAATGCACATATGCATTTCTTCCCATCAGCACCCTCGTGCCTTCGGCATCTCTTTTGCCTCCGACACCCCCGAGCCTAGGCACATTGCCTTGCGACATGCAAGCTTTGGGCCTTCGGCACCCCCGTGCCTAGCCACATTACCTTCGGCACCCTCGTGCCTAGCCACATTGCCTTGCGACATGCAAGCTTTGGGCCTTCGGCACCCCCGTGCCTAGCCACATTACCTTCGGCACCCTCGTGCCTAGCCACATTGCCTTGCGACATGCAAGTTTTGGGCCTTCGGCACCCCCGTGCCTAGCCACATTACCTTCGGCACCCTCGTGCCTAGCCACATTGCCTTGCGACATGCAAGCTTTGGGCCTTCGGCACCCCCGTGCCTAGGCACATTACCTTCGGCACCCTCGTGCCTAGCCACATTGCCTTGCGACATGCAAGCTTTGGGCCTTCGGCACCCCCGCGCCTAGCCACATTACCTTCGGCACCCCCGTGCCTAGCCACATTGCCTTGCGACATGCAAGCTTTGGGCCTTCGGCACCCCCGTGCCTAGCCACATTACCTTCGGCACCCCGTGCCTAGCCACATTACCTTCGGCACCCTCGTGCCTAGTCACATTGCCTTGCGACATGCAAGCTTTGGGCCTTCGGCACCCCCGTGCTTAGCCACATTACCTTCGGCACCCTCGTGCCTAGCCACATTGCCTTGCGACATGCAAGCTTTGGGCCTTCGGCACCCCCGTGCCTAGCCACATTACCTTCGGCACCCGCGTGCCTAGCCACATTGCCTTGCGACATGCAAGCTTTGGGCCTTCGGCACCCCCGTGCCTAGCCACATTACCTTCGGCACCCTCGTGCCTAGCCACATTACCTTCGGCACCCTCGTGCCTAACCACATTGCCTTGCAACATGCAAGCTTTGGGCCTTCGGCACCCCCGTGCCTAGCCACATTACCTTCGGCACCCTCGTGCCTAGCCACATTACCTTCGGCACCCTCGTGCCTAGCCACACCTTGTGTCACCTTCGGCACCCCCGTGCCTAAGTACATGTCCTGCAACATGCAAGTCTTATGCCTTCGGCACCCTCGTGCCTAGGCCCATTGCCTTGCGACATGCAATTCTTATGCCTTCGGCACCCTCTTGCCTAGGCACATTGCCTTGCGACATGCAAGCTTTGTGCCTTCGGCATCCCCTTTACCTTCGGCACCCTCGTGCCAAGTTCTCTCCCTTCCAAATGTCCTTCTTACCCGGGGACTTAGGGGACTATGGGCAGTGCACTATACAGCTTGGAAGATGAACTATGGTGTTGCTCGGCCAGTGCATCTTAAAATTACAAGTCCCCAACCAAGAAGTACCTTCTTACTCGAGAACTTGGGGGACTACTGTTTGTACCATAACTGACCGAGCAACTGGCTAGGCTAGATCATTCGAGTGCCATGCTTTGAGAGGTCATCACCTTAGCCAAAGAAGCATCACCACAAATCACAACTCTAAGCAAAGCAAGAGGAGTCCCACATCGGAAAACTACAAGAGATGGAGACTCCCCTCACCTATAAAAGAAGACTACTCTTTCCTTAGAAGGGGACTGGCTCTTGAGGACTCTCTCTTCTGGATCCATCTCTGGGCTGAGCTTCTCACTTGTTATCTCTATATTTGGGTCTAATCCCCTTGTACAAATGTAAACAAACATTATCATAATGAGAACACCCTTCTCCGTGGACGTAGCCCATCATTCGGGTGAACCACGTATATCTTGTCTTCTATATGTTTATCGTTTGCCCAAATCCTCACACACTTGGTGAAGGTCCTCACCTTCATCCATCATCCATCACACCTCATCAAGAGCTATAATTCATTAGTGGTTGAAGCTGGGGGCCATGAGAATATCTCCTTTTTGGAAAAGGATTGTAGAAATTATATTGAAAATGTGAGACGATTACGGCTTGGGGAAGGCGATGCTACTGCAATCCAAACTTATTTTCTGAATATGCAAGTTCAAAATTCAAATTTCTTCTATGCAATTGATTTAGATCAAGATGGCCGGTTAAGAAATGTATTTTGGGCAGATGCAAGAAGTAGGGTGGCATATAAGGAATTTGGAGATGTTGTTACATTTGATACAACCTACTTGACGAATAAGTACGACATGCCATTTGCTCCATTTGTGGGGGTAAATCATCATGGGCAATCAATTTTACTTGGATGTGGGCTGATTTCAAGTGAAGATACTGATGCTTTTATTTGGTTGTTTAAGTCTTGGCTCACTTGTATGCATGAGCACGCTCCTAGGGGAATAATTACTGATCATGAAAAATGCCATTGAGATTATTTTTCCTAATACTAGACATCGTTGGTGCTTGTGGCACATAATGAACAAGTTTCCTAGTAAGTTGAACCGTTACAAGCAATATGAAGCTATCATGTATGCCTTGCAAAGTATTGTGTATGCCTCATTGGAGAAGGTTGAGTTTGAAGAAGGTTGGGATGAAATAATTGAGAAATATGAGTTACAAGACAATGAATGGTTGGCTGGACTATATAATGAGAGACAACGTTGGGTACCATGTTTTGTGAAAGATAGTTTTAGGGCAGGAATGTCTACCACACAACGAAGTGAAAGTATGAATGCATTTTTTGATGACCATGTAAATTCTAAGACTACTTTAAAACAGTTTGTGGAGCAATATGAAAATGCATTGAAAGTTAAGGTGGAAAAGGAGAAGCAAGAAGATTTTAAGTCTTCATCCATTGGTTTTGATTGTGGAACTCATTATAACATGGAGAAACAGGCTCAAGAGGTTTACACTATTTCCAAATATAAAGAATTTCATGAAGAATTAATAGGCAAAATGTATTGCGACTATGTTTCACATAAAGTGAATGGTGCAAATTTTGAGTACCAAATATCTGAGGATTTCATGATGGAAGGGAAAAAAAAGAGACTTTATTTCAAGGTTTGGCTTAATGAAGATGACAATGAAGTCCAGTGCAATTGTCGCATGTTTGAGTTTAGAGGCATATTATGCCGTCATACAATATATGTTTTTCTTCGCCACAACATTGACTTGATTGCAGAAAAATATATAATGCAAAGATGGAGGAAGGATGTGAAAAGATGTCACACAAGGATTGAAATCAATTATGAAAGCTATAGTCTCACACCTGAAGCACAACGATGTCATAAGATGCAAAAGGCTTTTGATGAGATTAAGGAATTGGCAAATGATTCTGACAATAAGTGCATGATTGTGATGACTTGGATGGATAATGTAAAGGAGGAACTCTCCAAACATAATGTTGTTTGTGGTAGTGATCAACCAAATCCTCAGTCACCTATTGGTAGGAACATTGAGAATGATGTTAGTTCAATTCCGAATCCAAGTCAATGTATTCTTACTCCCTTAGCAGCTAGAAAGAAAGGCCGTCCACTATTTAAAAGGAGGAAATCTCAGTTGGAGCAAGCAGTTAGGAAGAAACAAGATAGTAAAAAGAAGAAACAAGAGAGTAACAAAAAGATCAAATCTTGTGGAAACAACACTAATGGAGAGAAAGAACTGAATGTATGTAATTAAAATGGATACATTTTTTATTATTATTTTCTAATGTATTATTCAATCAATAAAGTATTTTATTGTGACTGTCCTTGAGTTTTTATGCAGGATTTGCAGCCAACAGAATTTGATAATATTGGCCATATTGTTGGTTCATCTACTTCTAAAGGTGATGGTGTAGTTGGAACACAAGAGAGCATTGCTATGCAGGTATGACATGAATGTTTTGTTTTGATTGATTGTTTTTGTTTGTTAAAATTCATTATTAGTCATTCGCTCTAGTACTGATGATTCTCTAGTTGTAACGACCAATATTATGGAAACATTGCAGGAAAATATGGCCACATTTATGGGTTTTACTCAAACTGGTCAATTAAATCAGTTGTATAGGGAGTATGAGATAGGACATATGGCTCATCCAATCCTTCATGAGAATCATTTTCTGGTAATAGAAAAGAAGATTAATTTCAGAACTTTCCGTACTTTTTATTTATTTTATATTAAAATATTGAATTTATATATTGTTTCCTCTTCTTTTCTTTTTTTTCTTTTTTTTTCATATTTAGGATCATCAATATCAATATTGGAATGAAGACTACAATATATACATGCCTAGCTTTAGTTCTGGAGGAAGTGGTGGCCAACGAAACTGATCATTGGAAGCAAAAGAATTGCAATTGCAGAAGTTGTTGACACTTTTGAACTTAAAAATTCCATTTTTTTTGTTAATGTAGACATTTTGCTGTTAGTGTTGTAATTGAAAAGACCATATTGCACTTGAGATTGAATGGTTGTAGTTTGAGATTGGATTAAGGTTGCTACAACCTCTGATTGAATTAGGGTGCCACCCTTTTAGTTTGAGATTGGACCTGCTGTCTTGTTGCCAGAAATCATTTTTAGAGGTTTGTTCATATCCGTCAATCCCTGTTAAATCAGCCCATTATGATCAGAATTAGTCAAAAAGCAAGAAACCTCATTTGAAATCAAATACATTCTATATATCATGGAAGTGAAGCATACAACGGAAACAAATCCAGTTTGCAACAGGTCCCCAAAAGTGAGTCGTTTTTGGACCAACTGGACATTCAAGAATACTTGGAATGATGCCATATCACAGCTGCTTAGAATCTCTGTAAAGTCAGAAGAAGAAAAAGACCATTCACTAATGACAAGATACATAAGGGCAAAATCTGAACATAGCCCTCGTTTGCCATGAAAACTTTCATTTGCACAACAAGAATTCAACTTTCATGTGTTGGAATCGTAAACAACGAATGCACTAAAGCATCAAATGCATGATTAAGATAATGATTTTAATTGCTTAAATGAACATCAGAAATCATTGAAGCACTTCTTTAAACGATAATGGGATGTGGTTTTTTAATTTCAACCACTTTAACCTTTTTTTCCATTCGAACACCCAATTGCAGTTACAAACATTTAAACACTAAAAGGACCAAGCGTTGTCAAAGAGATATGTTATGGCATGGTGCTTGCTTTGGCTACTGGAAGCTTTGGAAAATGCATCATTGGAATGAGCAGGGAAAGTGAGGGTGTTCCATGACTTGCTTGAAAAAGGTGAAATTAGTGTTGTTGCTAGGGAATAGATAGTTTCCAACTTTCCATCATGATTTGATGGACGGCTTCATCAGTCTCTCCTTTCCATGGCTCTTGAACTTGAGATGAGCTTAGTTTGGGTTTGAAATAATAAGTTTATCGTACTATTGTGCCCTACAGTATTATTTCAACTAATCAGTCTCTTCTTCAAACGTTATACCCAATTGCAGTCACAGACATTTAAACACTACAAAGAAAGACCCATGATTTATCCTAACCAAAAAGAATCTCAAATCTTCACGATGAAAGAGAAGCACTGAAGGAGACACACGGACCATAGAAGAATCACTTATGACGAACAAGTCCCAGAAAAGAAATAAGAGATCATAGATGACATGGTCTGAGCCAGAGCAGAGATGGGTGGGCTTCGCTATCGCTGGAAACAGAGTCAACAATTACAAGTCACTCCAGACAAGTGAGTCGAATTGGAGAGCGAGCATGAATCTGAAGGAGTAGGCTGACGAATCAACCAATTGATGATCCGAGTTGTAGGAAAAACTCTAGTATGATTTATCGTTATTGGCAGATTAGAGAGAAGATAAGGATGAGGAAGGGGAAGAGGTAGGGAAGAACCAATTGAATATACCTTCCTACACCGCTTAGGTTTCTGTAAAGTGAAGAGAAAATAAAATAAAATAAAATAAAAGCTCATTTAATTATGTGGTATACAGGGGCGGCCCTGGGGTGGCGCAAGTGGTGCCACCGCACAGGGCCCCCAATTCTTAAGGGCCCCCCGAAAAAAAATTCTTTATATTATATATATTAATATTATAGGAATTGTATATATAGTATAGCGTGCTAGACATTTGCACAATGGCGTGTTTGGTGGAGTTGGCTCCAACACTTCTCCATTTAACGTAGCGCCAGAGTTCGATTCTTGCTAAAGTCGGTCTATATGCTGTTTTTATATTATTTTTGCATTAAAGTCGGTCTATAGTCGATCTATATAGTCCCTTTCTATTGAGGGATCCCTCAAATAATTTTATTTGAGGGACACCCTTTAGGGTCCCTTACGAATTTTTTTTCAACGATTGAAACCATCTATTTTTTAAGTCTATATTCATAGATCATCCTTGAAAAAAATTAGACAAATCGGAAACTGTTTCGATATCCAATTGTGTCCTACAAAATCAATGAACATGGTGCTTCAAAAAAGTACTAAAATTTCAATAATTCAATTGAGTGGTCAAATGATATCGAATTCAAGTGATTTTTTGTAGAGATGATCTTTGAATGAGTATCTACAAAAGAGACGATTTGGATTAGTGAAATACAATACAGAGTGGGCCCTACAATGGTCTCCCTCAAATAAGCTAATTTGAGGGATCCCTCAATGGAAGCTCTCTGTATATATATCCCTAAAACACTTTCTACTCCAATCATTCTTTTAAAAATTTTAAAAAAAAATTCTCATCTAAAAAAAGTACTTTTTTCATTCAAACAAAACAAAAAAACTTCATGGCTTTTTAAACTCTGATTTTCTGGTAAGTAATCATCATCATTCATCAATCTCTCTTTGGTTATTTTTTCAATCTTTTGACAATTTTAGTTATTATTTCAATTTCAGGAATTTTAACACCAAAAAGAGAAAACCCTAATTCCTATATTCATAAAGAACACTCAAAATCAAATAGTCAAATTCAAATTTCAGGAATTTGTGTGCAACTACTCTTTAATTTGTGATTGCTAATTTTTTTTCCTATTAAACACAAATTGCTTATTGGAGGCAGCAAAGGACCATGTAGGGGCACAATGAGCTTATTTTTGTACCAAACATTTAATTTTATCAAATAGAAACATTTAAATTTTTATGATTTTAATTTCTGATTGTCATTACATATTTATTCATGACTTTTAGTTATAAAAAAATTGTTTATGACATTAAGTTATGCCAAATTTTTATTTATAGTATTTCGTATTAGATTATGTGAAGCCCCAATTTAAGTTCGCACAGGGCCCTCAAAATCTCAAGTACAGCCCTGGTGGCATAACCAACTCATCAGCCACATCAGTTGGTACACAAATATGGTACAAATAGATGGTCTCCCTAGCATTACCCAAAAAGAAAAAACTACGAAAAAAAAGTCTTCAGATCATAAATATGTGGTTGGCATCAATAATTAAAGGTATCCACGATCATATAGATGCCTTGAGAATTCAAAGATCTCGTACAGGAAACCAATTTATTACCATAAACTAACCCTTCTTCACCACATTGATTGTGCTAAACTTTGTTTTTTCCTTTGCTGGATAAGTTGGATAATCAATTCTTCCATATATTTCTTGTCGGAAGTATTTAACAAAGCAAGCAACTAAAGTCAGCCTGAAATAGAAATGTCTATGTTTTGTCTGTCTCGCTAAATAGAAAATGCCAACGGAATTTAACCTAGTGGAAAAAAAACATTGACTTAGAGTCTAGTGGTCTCAAGTTCAAATCCACATGACACTTTGGTAGCGGGTATGTGAGAAAACCCATTTTCTCGTTATAGTTTAGATTATCACTTGTATTCAAAATAAAACACACTCAATAGAAAATGATAAATTTAAAGGACTGGATTATTAGAACATGTCATGTACTTTCTTTTATGTTTATTTCATATACTGTGTAATTGGGAATCAAAAGCTTGCTAGCTTACAAGGCCTGGTCCCCTCTCCATGTTGTGGTGGAAAATTTACCAACCTTCTACATCAAACCCACTAAAAACTACAATACCTTCTATCTCTTTTTTACTTTCTACTTGATGTTCACTGCTTAAAAAGAAAATATTATGTGGTTTCAATCCACTTCCCCCCCATCACTCTCCTGGTTTCCTGTACAGAAAAGCACGTCAAACAATCTGATTCGAAACCGGCTTCTTCTGCATGTTTAAACACTTGCAGTTCGCTCGAACGTCGCTAAGAGTCTGCAAAAGAATACACGTTGTTTGTGATTAAAAACTGACGCTTGTCCACAATGCAGACACTCTTGATTTAAGTTCTCTCATACCTTGAACTGCTTCTGAAGGTCTTTAATATACTCAACAGCCAAATCTAGCATGTCTGCTGTGTTGGTTTGCTGCCAAGAAATTTATAAAAAAATATGAAATGCCATGAGTTTCCAAGGATAAGTAGACAATAGATCTGAGGGTAAAATGCTTGTATCAAATTCTACCTTGTCCATGTTTGGGACAAGCTCTTGTAGTTTCCTCATTCGTTCACTAATCCGTGTTCTTCTAACCTGTAAATAAATTACCCCATAACTGTCATCTTTAAATTCATGGGTAAAGCCACAAATACTTCATTCAGTAAATAGAGAATGTTCTTTTTTGGAGCAAAGACCAAGAAGAAAAATCAAAATTTTAAGTGATATGGTGAACATACCAAGTTACTATGTATGAAAAAAATATTTTTCTCACTAACAAAAGATTTTAACTGGCTATGGATATAGGAAAATATTTACTCTTTCTGCAATGCTTCGGGGATGAGTGGCACAACCTCGCTTTGCTCTAACTTTACAAGGCACAGAATCTTGGAGTTGCAAGAACTTTTCCATGGTAATGTCTGCTGAAGTTTTAGGTAAACTCAGGTGGTGGGATAGTAAATGAATCCGGTTTTCAAGCTCTCCATTCTAAGCATGAAAATTATTCAGAATGAGTTAAATATGCATAAAAAATTTGAGGAAATTCAACCACAAACGCAAGTTAGTACCTGAGGAACAGAAAATAACTTCCCCTCATTATCTTGGTCTCTTCGCATGCCACCTAAATTTTCAGCAAAATTTGATGAATCATTCCAAGTTCCAAATTGGAATCCTGTACCATAAAATCAAGTATCAGCATTGCAATCTCCAAGCTGTCTGTGCATGGACTTAGTTCTCCATTAGTACCATTCAGTCCATCGTTTCCTGTACCTTTAATGGTGGCATAGCCTGAACTTTTCTTTTAAGATATTCAATTATTTAATGTACCTTGCTAATTGTGATCTATCAGCTGTTAATTAGGACTAAGTTTCCCAATACTATGAGGATCCTAGATAAGTGTTGTCCATAATAGTACATCTTATGATTAAAGTAATTTCCTCAACTCCGTTAGCACACTTCGAAGTTGAACTCACAACCGATTATTTCCCATAAGATTAACCACATGGATGCTAAATTTTCAGCACAAAAAATGTGTTAAAGAATGTAAAGTCCGCAGGTCTTTCTCTCTGAAATCTTAACAAGATGAGCCTAATGCACTCTGCCTAGTAGAGGTTAATATCACTCCTCCAAATTATATCCAATCTCTTACTCTTTTTGTTTCTCGTTTGTTAATATCTTCTCTCAACTCAACCAAAATGCAAATGAGCTTCCCAAATCAAAGTTCATTACCTATAACCTAATACTAAAATGGAAATCTTTAAACAACTCAAATTACACAATGACATGTAATCATAAGTTAATGAAAGAGAGCATAAAAAAGATTACCATTTTGAACAGAGCTGTTGGAGAAAAGCCCAGCAGGGGAGCTACTTTGTCGAACAAGATTCGAGTGAACGGCCTTGGGTTGAGTGTGATGATTCATTGCAGCCGAACCCACCAACCCATACGAGCCATTGAACGAGCTCTGTCTCGGATAATGAGGAGGGAGCCCAGAATAGCCCTGCTGCTGTGAGCTCATACGGCTCTCCGTCACCGCCGCCTCCGTCGCCGTCACCGTAGACTTGTCGTCCAACTCTTGAAAACTCGACGGCCAAGAATCCGAGTCGTTGGTGTGGGTGTAATTCGCAAATCTAGAAAACAATCTCTCTGACTCAGAACCCTCAATTGGGTTTTTACCAATGAGACCCAAATCGCTGTTCTCGTTGAAATTTGCCAGCAGTGAGCTCGGAGCAGAGCGAAATCTCAGTAACCCAGAATTGGGTTGGTGAGTTTGGTGCTCTTGGGAGTGCAAGTTCTGATGGGTATTTGAATCCATGAATGGTGTTTGCTCTGTTTGCCACTGTGGGATTTGAATTAATGGGCTCGTGCCAGAATTTGATGCTGGAGGACCATTATACATACACTGCTCACGTAGCTTTTCCGAGAAAATTCTCGGAATTTTTTTTCTTCTTTTTTTGTTTCTTTCACTTTCCGGAGCAAAATTTCAGCTTAAATTTTAAGCAGAGTGGGATAAGATCTTGTAGAAGAAGCAACCGAATGGAAAAGCTAAGCTTGACCGAAGCGTAAGCCACTGAGAGACAGAAACCTTAGCTAGAAGATAAACAGGCCCGTAATTAAACGGAACCTTGAGGTCTGTGTTGTCTGTGGAAAACAGAGAGAGAAAGATGCAGAGGCTATTATGAAGCGAGGAGAGAGAGATTGCCTGCAGCCTCAGATTAGCTTTTCATAGCACCGAAAGCTAGGAAGATCTTGAGCTGGAGAAAGAAGGAAAGGGAGAGAGAGAGAGAGAGAGAGAGAGAGAGCAGTGAATTTAACTTCTTGCTTGTGATACGAGTTGGGATGCGGCCAATGGAAAAGTACGGAGAGCTATCGATCTCTCTAGTCTTAAAGTCTCACTCTCACCACCTAAACGCTCTCTTTTTTGCTTCTTTTGCTAAATTGCCCTTTGCTACTTTTGTACATGGCACTTTCGGGTTTCCTCTTTTTGTTATTTATATAATCATTATCCTTGATTTTACGTACCTAGTGATTTTCAGTTTTAAATAACACACACCAATAAAAGAAGCATTTGATTTAGAATATTGATTCCCAAAGTTAGGAAAACTAAAGGGCAAGTGTACTGATATTGACTTCCACCTTATAGGTCTAGTCTAGTGAAAAATAATATTGATTTGTAGATTAATAGTCTCGTGTTTGAAGTCAAATGATATTTTAGTTTAATGTGTGTGAAAAACACCACTCATATGTAGTTTAGACTATCGCTTATATAAAAAAACTGCAAATGCTATTCAAGTATTTATAATTTAGAATAACGATAAAATATGTCTTTTTCTTATAAATGTGTATGTATTTTGAATAATTTTTTGTAACACATCATTTAATTTGTATTTTAACAAATTAATTGGCATGTTGCTTGCATATTTGCCTTCTCGAAAAAGTTGGTCACATCAAGTGACTTATTTCTTTTGGTCGAACAATGAATTTCATTCTAAAAACTCACCCAAAAAAGGTTGGCATACAAATACAACAAAACAAAGCAACCTAGTAAGGAAGCTCAAAAGTACTCCACAATACCAGATAAATAGGGGCACCAAGACTATTCCAGATAATGATATCAATAGATAAACAAAAATAAAATTGACAAAAAATAATCGAATTAAAATTGACAAAAAATAATCGATTTGAAGACAACATAACAATACAGCAACAAAAACAACAAAAAAACATGAACACCACAAATCTGCCACCATAAACCAACTCCTCTCAAAACAGCTCTAAGGCAAACAAACATAACCATGAAACAAAAAGAAGGTGGTGCAGGCACTCAAGCCGTGACAGTGTCGTAGCTCTACACATCTTCCAAGATATATGCGAGAAATCGAATTTCGGATTATCAACTATAACCAAAAGATGAAGCCAATTCGAAAGGAGAGAACAGAGGGTCATAGTGACGGCCGACACCAAATTGAGAAGTCATAAATCCACCAGATTCGAACTCATCGATACACCTAGAAGGGAGCAGGAACCAATTGGAGGACAACTAAGGGACAACATTGAGAAGATTGGAATGGTGGAGGTATCTATCTTTGCTAGGTTAGGGGGTGAAAAACACATTCTTTTGGTCACTTCAAGTGACTAGGCAATACAACAATGTATAGTTGTGTTGGTCCCAACAAAGATTAAATTTCATATTTTATCACAAAAGTGGGTGGGAAGGATCCAACATTGCCTACTCGGAGGTCCCTTGAAAATGCTAGTCATTTTAACAGTCATGATATGTCCGGTTAGCCGAAATAGCTTCAACACAAGAATACTGCTAATAGATAATAATTGACCCTTAAAATTGAACAATAATTGAGAAATTCTTCCACTATGAAGAACTTTTTAGATAAATATGACGTCAATTTCGAATGTGTACGGATTAGGGTTTGGTGTAAAATAGTTGACATCATGGAGAGAAATAAGAGAGAAATAATTTGCTAAATAGTGCCAGAAGAATAGTGTCAAGTTGTGGTGAGAGCTACGGCAGCGAGCGATGGCTGGTGGCGAGGATAAGAAGGGCATAACTTCTGGTACGCTGTGAAGTCATCCTTCGTCCCGTGAGCATCAGATTCAAGATGCATCTAATTCTTCTCGTCGTTTTCTGGCTTTGGCTTTTGCCTCTAAAACCCCAGACGCCGCCTTTCCAAAAAAAACTACCTCTCTTGTCTGTTAAATGCATGTTCTTTCTTTCTTCATTTGGTTTTATCGTTGGCTTAAAAAATTATAATTATAATTAAATTATTCTTCTTCTTTTTTTTTTTTCTTGGGGTCGTAATTTGGAATATTTTCTGCATTGTTGTCGACCAAAACCTACTACTATATAATTAGAGAAAGAGCATTACTAAAGAAAAAATCAAAGGAGAATTTATTCTTCTGTGTGTCTAATCTAATGACGACATGACCACTGAACATATATGAATTTTAGTTTTTTTTTTTTTTTTTGGGTTGAAAAGTCCAAGATACTAGAAGATAGAGCATCTTAGTAAAATTTCAGACAAAAAAAAGCGGTTTTTTCTTTTTTATTTATAATTTGGCTGTTCTTTTGCTTTCACGAATGATTTTCTGAAGGGCACGTAAAAGTACATGATTCGGATTATAAAATCACTTTGTGACATGGAGAAGAAATTACATGTAACGGGAATGTCACTGTAGCGGTATTCAAGTCTATCACGCATTGTTATGTCAAAAAGTTAAAACACACAGCAATGGGTGATTGGCTCGCAATAGCGCCACCATGATATCCTCGATATAGGTAAGTTTTTCTCTGTGTCATGTGTTAAAAAATTAGCTTTAACACAAGTGGGCCCATTCAAATATGACATATTATATATGAGAAATTCCTCTTAAAGTCTATTTGGAAAGAAAAGCCCAAAAATAGTCACTTGTCATTTTCTAATGACTAATTGGTTCTCAAAAATTTTTAACACACTAAGAACCAATAAGAAAATGACAAGTGACTAACTTTGGGGTTTTCTTTCCAAATAGACTCTATATGAATTTTTGTATAATATGTCATGCTAAAATGAGTTTTTAAATAAATATCTACAAAAGAATAGTTTTTACGCCATATTAAGTCACTTAGTGATGTGGATATGAAAGTTTCCATTGTTGTACATATAACTAATTTGGATCAATTACGTTTCGCATCTCTGTGGCTTGAGGTGAGCGAGACTTGGTTCATGGCCTCTAAAAACTAACAAAAGCAGCCCCTAAAGTTACAAATAGTATAATCAACATTAAGCATTGGTAAAAAGTTTAAAGTAATGCTAGAAAGATCACATTTGTATAGAGAAAAAAAAAAGTATCATTACATTAAGAAATGAACGATATTATTTTCTTATTTTATTGATTACAAAATAACTCACGCACTGTTAGCGCATAAGAACAAAAACACGGACACAATCCCAAAATTTATATTAGGGTTAGTCATTTATTCTCTTAAACAAAACGAAAAAAAGGGCAATAAATTTTCATTCATCTCAATCCCATGCACCAAAATAAGTTAGTGTGTTATATCACTAACATTTCTTCGTGCACGTACATCTTAGCCTAAAGCCAACACATTTGCCTCCCTTGAAGCCTTCTTTTTCGCAAATATTTGCACAGTTGCTTGATCGGAAGCAAGGTCCCTTGAATTTCGTGCTCAAAGACTCACAAGTCCTCGACGTCTCCTTTGTTTCGACCTTGCCCTCAGCAACCATTGGACCTGTCCCTGCCAAACATTCATTGATAAAAATGAATGAGAGAATTTGGATTCAAACTTGAAACGTCTTTCAGCATTGGAAAGAAATATATCACTAATCAAATATAAAGATGAAATTAAAATGAGGAAAGAGAGAGATACCAATAGTCACAAGAAGCAAGACGAGGATGAAGACAGTTGAAAACATACGTTTGGATCCCTCCATCTTGATTTTTGTGTGTGTACGTACACGCGTGTGAAACAAAAACACAGACAGAGGGATGTTGAATGTTGATTCAAGATGCCTTGATTCAAAGGTGAACCTTCCAATGCCTTTTATATAGAGTTGTTATGAAGCAAATTAAGAGTATTTCCGTAAAGGGCGGTACACCGGTGAAAAATAGAGAGTGGAGGGAACCTTTGCTATTTTTACCTAACACTTCATTAGCCCATTTTATGCGGACATGGATGATAAACCTGAATTAACATGTCATATGGACAACAAATAAGAACTTATAGAAAATCTTTAACCTTCTATTTAACCTTTTATTTGTTGGACAGATTCTATTTAACCTTCTAGTATAGGTGATGTGTCAATTCTTCTTTTTTTTTCATATAGATATGTCAATTTTTTAATCATTTGTAATTTGACGCACAAAAGGGTCAATAGTGTAATAATTTATAATTTTAAGGGTAATTTTCCTACTTTTTAAAATACTGAAACCAACAACTCTTTGTGAGTTGGGTGTTTATTTGTGTTTTAGTCTCTACTTGTGAGAGTTAGTTGTCGTTGTATTTTTAATTTTGGGCGTTGTATTGCATGTCTGATTTGCTCAGGCATGTGACTGTTACATTGAAATATATTTGGTCTTTTAGGGCTATTAGTGGAGATACAAGTTGTGAATGTCGCCAGTGTATCCTCTTATATATGATTAACCCTCTGCAGTTACTGTGCATACATCTTTATACTAACCCTTTATGAGTATTTGATCTTTGTGTCCAATTATTGAATACAATTATCACTAATTTTCAAAAAGAAAACTTAACAGCACATATTCAAGCATTATTTAAATAGACTTGCCCCTTGATATATATATATATATATATATATATATATATTTTAAAAGCCCCATTATTTTGACGTGCCTCCTTTAATTACTTTCCCCCCACCCTTTTCTTTATTTGTTGGTAACAAAAGGAAGTTGCTGAAATCATAGCCTCCAACCTAAATTTTATGACAAAACAATCATGTTCCTGTATAAGATTTCCTTCTATTTCTTCAATTTTCTTTTGGTTTAAAAAGCTTCTGAATCTTTGTGAGTCGAGTCCAATACAAACATGAATGCGAACTATAAGTCGCCAGCAAGAATATATTATGTCATTTTATTCGGATATGGTAATTGATTAGCATGCAAGAACTATTGTAAAAATTAAACCATTTTCTATTGTCTTGACAAAAGATAATTACCAATCGATATGGATACTCAATGTGGAATCTAATCCACTAGGTGCAGTGACCACCTAACTAGAAATATCACATGCCTAATCTTTATATATATTTTTCATAATTATTCTCTTGGCTTTTCATTTTGCTAGTAAAATTCAAAGTTTTTTTAACTGCAATGATCCCTAAATTTATATCTAGTTTTATTTTGGTCCTTTAGATCTCGTACGTGTTCCAATTTAGTTATTTTTTCAAATTCGGTAAAACTGAGGGATAAAACTAATAATTTGGATACAATAATCTTTAAAAAACAAACAATTTTTTTTAATTATTATACTAAATTAACTAAATTAGAACTCGTGCAGAAATTGATGGACCAAAATGAAACTTGTCTAAGTTCAAGGATCGTTGTCGTTAAATCACCAAAAAAAAAAAAAAAAAAAGGGCTTTCCACAAGTAGACCCATTCTAACATGGATATACACGAAATTTCTTAGAGCCTATTTGGAGAGAAAAACCCAAAAATAGTCACTTATCATTTTCTAATGACTAATTGCTTCTTATAAAATTTTAACACACTAAGAACCAATAAGAAAATGACAAGTTCACTTTGACAGGGGAGGAATCCACTATTCTTCCTCCTCTTTCCCCTCTTCTCTTCCTCCTTCTCTTCTCTCCCCACATTTTCAGAGACAAAAGATTTTCCCTGTTTGTCTTCATTTTGTTATGATTTTCCTCCAACCATCACAGGCGACTGCGTCTCGGCGTCGGATCTCCACATGCGTTTCGGCATCGGATCTCCACCACCATCCTTTTTGCGGTTTCTTTATGTTCAGAATAAGTCATAGAGACTCTTTGGGTTGTCTGTGTAGTTTTCAGCTCTCCTTTTGTGAGAGCTTTTCACCTCTCATCTATGAGAGATTTTCATCTCTCTTTTGTGAGAGCTTTTCATCTCTCCTTTATGAGAGTTTTATTTGTATTGTTATGGCTTGATTTTTTCAAGCTTTATCTCTGTTTGATTATTCTGAGTTTGCAATCTTAGTTGGGATGCCTATGCTAGAGTTTCTTCGATCCTGAGTGATTGTTAGTGGAGGTGCACCAGATTGTTTTAATTTTGATGTTAGACCGCTCCGTTATTGTAATGGCCCTTTATAACTAGTGGTTTTTTTTTTTTGGCTAAATTATAAATGCAATCCTAAAATTTCTCCAAAAAAAAACAAAAAATTTTGTGCGCCATATTAAGTCACTTAGTGATGTGGATATGAAAGTTTCCATTGTTGTACATATAACTAATTTGGATCAATTACGTTTCGCATCTCTGTAGCTTGAGGTGAGTGAGAGTTGGTTCATGGCCTCTAAAAACTAACAAAAGCAGCCCCTAAAGTTACAAATAGTATAATCAACATTACGCATTGGTAAAAAGTTTAAAGTAATGCTAGAAAGATCACATTTGTATAGAGAAAAAAAAGTATCATTACATTAAGAAATGAACGATATTTTGCTATTTATTTTATTGATTACAAAATAACTCACGCATGTTAACACATAAGACCAAAAACACGGACACAACCCCAAAATTTATATTAGGGTTAGTCATTTATTCTCTTATAAAAAAGAAAAAAAGGGCCATAAATTTTCATTCACCTCAATCCCATGCACCAAAATAACTTAGTGTGTTATATCACTAACATTTCTTAGTGCACGTACATCTCAGCCTGAAGCCAACACATTTGCCTCCCTTGAAGCCTTCTTTTTCGCAAATATTTGCACAGTTGCTTGATCGGAAGCAAGGTCCCTTGAATTTCGTGCTCAAAGACTCACAAGTCCTCGACGTCTCCTTTGTTTCGACCTTGCCCTCAGCAACCATTGGACCCGTCCCTGCCAAAGATTCATCGATAAAAATGAATGAGAGAAGGTGGATTCAAACTTGAAACGTCTTTGAGCATTGGAAAGAAATATATCACTAATCAAATATAAAGATGAAATTAAAATGAGGAAAGAGAGAGATACCAATAGCCACAAGGAGCAGGACGAGGATGAAGACAGTTGAAAACATACGTTTGGATCCCTCCATCTTGATTTTTGTGTGTGTACGTGCACGCGTGTGAAACAAAAACACAGACAGAGGGATGTTGAATGTTGATTCAAGATGCCTTGATTCAAAGGTTAACCTTCCAACACCTTTTATATAGAGTTGTTATGAAGCAAATTAAGAGTATTTCCGTAAAGGGCGGTACACCGGTGAAAAATAGAGAGTGGAAGGAAATTTAACCTTTGTTATTTTTACCTAACACTTAATTAGCCCATTTTATGCGGACATGGATGATAAACCTGAATTAACATGTCATATGGACAACAAATAAGAACTTATAGAAAAAATTTAACCTTTTATTTGTTGGACAGATTCTATTTAACCTTCTAGTATAGGTGATGTGTCAATTCTTCTTTTTTCATATGGATATGTCAACTTTTTAATCATTTGTAATTTGACGCACAAAAGGGTCAATAGTGTAATAATTTATAATTTTAAGGGTAATTTTCCTACTTTTTAAAATACTGAAACCAACAACTCTTTGTGAGTTGGGTGTTTATTTGTGTTTTAGTCTCTACTTGTGAGAGTTAGTTATCGTTCTATTTGTAATTTTGGGCGTTGTATTACATGTCTGATTTGCTCAGGCATGTGACTGTTACATTGAAATTTATTTGGTCTTTTAGGGCTATTAGTGGAGATACAAGTTGTGCGATGTCGCCAGTATATCCTCTTATATATTGATTAACCCCCTGTAGTTACTGTGCATACATCTTTATACTAACCCTTTATGAGTATTTGATCTTTGTGTCCAATTATTGAATACAATTATCACTAATTTTCAAAAAGAAAACTTAACAGTACATATTCAAGCATTATTTAAATGGACTTGCCTCTTGAATTTTTTTTATTTTTATTTTTAAAAGCCCCATTATTTTGAAATGCCTCCTTTAATTACTTTCCCCCACCCTTTTCTATATTTGTTGGTAACAAAAGGAAGTTGCTGAAATCATAGCCTCCAACCTAAACTTTATGCCAAAACAATCATGTTCGTATATAAGATTTCCTTCTATTTCTTCAATTTCCTTTTGGTTTAAAAAGCTTCTGAATCTTTGTGAGTCGAGTCCAATACAAACATGAATGCAAACTATAAGTCGCCAGCAAGAATATATTATGTCAATTTATTCGGATATGGTAATTGATTAGCATGCAAGAACTATTGTAAAAATTAAATCATTTTCTATTGTCTTGACAAAAGATAATTACCAATCGATATGGATACTCAATGTGGAATCTAATCCACTAGGTGCAGTGACCACCTAACTAGAAATATCACATGCCTAATCTTTATATATATATTTCATCATTATTCTCTTGGCTTTTCATTTTGCTAGTAAAATTCAAAGGTTTTTTCAACTGCAATGATCCCTAAATTTATATCTAGTTTTATTTTGGTCCATCAGATCTCGTACGTGTTCCAATTTAGTTATTTTTTCAAATTCGGTAAAATTAAGTGGTAAAACTAATAATTTGGATACAATAATCTTTAAAAAACCAACAATTTTTTTATTATTATACTGAATTAACTAAATTAGAACTCGTGCAAGAATTGATGGACCAAAATGAAACTCGTATAAGTTCAAGGATCGTTGTAGTTAAATTGCAAAATAAATAAATAAATAAATAAAGGGCTTTCCACAAGTAGACCCATTCTAACATGGATATACACGAAATTTCTTAGAGCCAATTTGGAGAGAAAAACCCAAAAATAGTCACTTATCATTTTCTAATAACTAATTGCTTCTTATAAAATTTTAACACACTAAGAACCAACAAGAAAATGACAAGTTCACTTTGACGGGGGAGGAAGCCACTATTCTTCCTCCTCTCTCCCCTCTTCTCTTCCTCCCTCTCTTCTCTCCCCTCATTTTCAGAGACAGAAGGTTTTCCCTCTTTGTCTTCATTTTGTTATAATTTTCCTCCAACCATCACAGGCGGCTGCGTCTCGGCATCGGATCTCCACATGCGTTTCGGCATCGGATCTCCACCACCATCCTTTTGGCGGTTTCTTTATGTTCGGAATAAGTCACAGAGACTCTTTGGGTTGTCTGTGTAGTTTTCAGCTCTCCTTTTCTGAGAGCTTTTCATCTCTCATTTGTGAGAGATTTTCATCTCTCTTTTGTGAGAGCTTTTCATCTCTCCTTTGTGAGAGTTTTATTTGTATTGTTATGACTTGATTTTTTTCAAGCTTTATCTCTATTTGATTATTCTGAGTTTACAATCTTAGTTGGGATGCCTATGCCAGAGTTTCTTCGATACTGAGTGATTGTTAGTGGAGGTGGATCAGATTGTTTTAATTTTGATGTTAGACCGCTCCGTTATTGTAATAGTCATTTATAGCTAGTGACTTTTTTTGGCTAAATTATAAATGCAATCCTAAAATTTCTCCACCAAAAAAAAAAAAAAAAGTTTTTTGCGCCATATTAAGTCACTTAGTGATGTGGATATGAAAGTTTCCATTGTTGTACATATAACTAATTTGGATCAATTACGTTTCGCATCTCTGTGGCTTGAGGTGAGCGAGACTTGGTTCATGGCCTCTAAAAACTAACAAAAGCAGCCCCTAAAGTTACAAATAGTATAATCAACATTAAGCATTGGTAAAAAGTTTAAAGTAATGCTAGAAAGATCACATTTGTATAGAGAAAAAAAAAAGTATCATTACATTAAGAAATGAACGATATTATTTTCTTATTTTATTGATTACAAAATAACTCACGCACTGTTAGCGCATAAGAACAAAAACACGGACACAACCCCAAAATTTATATTAGGGTTAGTCATTTATTCTCTTAAACAAAACGAAAAAAAGGGCAATAAATTTTCATTCATCTCAATCCCATGCACCAAAATAAGTTAGTGTGTTATATCACTAACATTTCTTCGTGCACGTACATCTCAGCCTGAAGCCAACACATTTGCCTCCCTTGAAGCCTTCTTTTTCGCAAATATTTGCACAGTTGCTTGATCGGAAGCAAGGTCCCTTGAATTTCGTGCTCAAAGACTCACAAGTCCTCGACGTCTCCTTTGTTTCGACCTTGCCCTCAGCAACCATTGGACCTGTCCCTGCCAAACATTCATTGATAAAAATGAATGAGAGAATTTGGATTCAAACTTGAAACGTCTTTCAGCATTGGAAAGAAATATATCACTAATCAAATATAAAGATGAAATTAAAATGAGGAAAGAGAGAGATACCAATAGCCACAAGGAGCAGGACGAGGATGAAGACAGTTGAAAACATACGTTTGGATCCCTCCATCTTGATTTTTGTGTGTGTACGTGCACGCGTGTGAAACAAAAACACAGACAGAGGGATGTTGAATGTTGATTCAAGATGCCTTGATTCAAAGGCTAACCTTCCAACACCTTTTATATAGAGTTGTTATGAAGCAAATTAAGAGCATTTCCGTAAAGGGCGGTACACCGGTGAAAAATAGAGAGTGGAAGGAAATTTAACCTTTGTTATTTTTACCTAACACTTAATTAGCCCATTTTATGCGGACATGGATGATAAACCTGAATTAACATGTCATATGGACAACAAATAAGAACTTATAGAAAAAATTTAACCTTCTATTTAACCTTTTATTTGTTGGACAGATTCTATTTAACCTTCTAGTATAGGTGATGTGTCAATTCTTCTTTTTTCATATGGATATGTCAACTTTTTAATCATTTGTAATTTGACGCACAAAAGGGTCAATAGTGTAATAATTTATAATTTTAAGGGTAATTTTCCTACTTTTTAAAATACTGAAACCAACAACTCTTTGTGAGTTGGGTGTTTATTTGTGTTTTAGTCTCTACTTGTGAGAGTTAGTTATCGTTCTATTTGTAATTTTGGGCGTTGTATTACATGTCTGATTTGCTCAGGCATGTGACTGTTACATTGAAATTTATTTGGTCTTTTAGGGCTATTAGTGGAGATACAAGTTGTGCGATGTCGCCAGTATATCCTCTTATATATTGATTAACCCCCTGTAGTTACTGTGCGTACATCTTTATACTAACCCTTTATGAGTATTTGATCTTTGTGTCCAATTATTGAATACAATTATCACTAATTTTCAAAAAGAAAACTTAACAGTACATATTCAAGCATTATTTAAATGGACTTGCCTCTTGAATTTTTTTTATTTTTATTTTTAAAAGCCCCATTATTTTGAAATGCCTCCTTTAATTACTTTCCCCCACCCTTTTCTATATTTGTTGGTAACAAAAGGAAGTTGCTGAAATCATAGCCTCCAACCTAAACTTTATGCCAAAACAATCATGTTCCGATATAAGATTTCCTTCTATTTCTTCAATTTCTGAATCTTTGTGAGTCGAGTCCAATACAAACATGAATGCAAACTACAAGTCGCCAGCAAGAATATATTATGTCATTTTATTCGGATATGGTAATTGATTAGCATGCAAGAACTATTGTAAAAATTAAATCATTTTCTATTGTCTTGACAAAAGATAATTACCAATCGATATGGATACTCAGTGTGGAATCTAATCCACTAGGTGCAGTGACCACCTAACTAGAAATATCACATGCATAATCTTTATATAGATTTTTCATAATTATTCTCTTGACTTTTCATTTTGCTAGTAAAATTCAAGGTTTTTTTAACTGCAATTACATTTATATCTAGTTTCATTTATATCTAGTTTTATTTTGGTCTTTCAGATCTCGTACGTGTTCCAATTTAGTTATTTTTTCAAATTTCGTAAAACTGAGGGTTAAAACTAATAATTTGGATACAATCATCTTCAAAAAACAAACAATTTTTTTTATTATTATACTGAATTAAGTAAATTAGAACTCGCATAAGTTCAAGGATCGTTGTAGTTAAATCCAAAAAAAAAAAAAAAAAATCCACAAGTAGACCAAGTCTAACATGGATATACACGAAATTTCTTAGAGTCCAAAACCCAAAATAGTCACTTATCATTTTCTAATAACTAATTGCTTCTTATAAAATTTTAACACACTAAGAACCAATAAGAAAATGACAAGTTCACTTTGACGGGGGAGGAAGCCACTATTCTTCCTCATCTCTCCCCTCTTCTCTTCCTCCCTCTCTTCTCTCCCCTCATTTTCAGAGATAAAAGGTTTTCCCTGTTTGTCTTCGTTTTGTTATGATTTTCCTCCAACCATCACAGGCGGCTGCGTCTCGGCGTCAGATCTCCACATGCGTTTCGGCATCGGATCTCCACCACAATCCTTTTTGCGGTTTCTTTATGTTCGGAATAAGTCACAGAGACTCTTTGGTTGTCTGTGTAGTTTTCAGCTCTCCTTTTGTGAGAGCTTTTCACATCTCATTTGTGAGAGATTTTCATCTCTCTTTTGTGAGAGCTTTTCATCTCTCCTTTGTGAGAGTTTTATTTGTATTGTTATGGCTTGATTTTTTCAAGTTTTATCTCTGTTTGATTATTCTGAATTTGCAATCTTAGTTGGGATGCCTATGCTAGAGTTTCTTCGATCTTGAGTGATTGTTAGTGGAGGCGCACCAGATTGTTTTAATTTTGATGTTAGACCGCTCCGTTATTGTAATGGTCCTTTATAGCTAGTGGCTTTTTTTAACTAAATTATAAATGCAATCCTAAAATTTCTCCCAAAAAAAAAAAAAAAGTTTTGTGCGCCATATTAAATGACTGAGTGATGAAAATATGAAAGTTTCCATTGTTTTACATATAACTAATTTGGATCAATTACGTTTTGCATCTCTATGGCTTGAGGTGAGTGAGAGTTGGTTCATGGCCTCTAAAAACTAACAAAAGCAACCCCTAAAGTTACAAATAGTATAATCAACATTATACATTGATAAAAAGTTTAAAGTAATTCTAGAAAGGTCACATTTGTATAGAGAAAAAAAAAATATATCATTACATTAGAAAAAGAACGATATTTAAAAAAAAAAATTGATTACAAAATAACATAAGAACAAAAACAAGGACACAACCCCAAAATTTATATTAGGGTTAGTCATTTATTCTTTTAAACAAAACAAAAAAAGGGCAATAAATTTTCAATCTTCTCAATCCCATGCACCAAAATAAGTTAGTGTGTTATATCACTAACATTTCTTAGTGCATGTACATCTCAGCCTGAAGCCAGGACATTTGCCTCCCATGAAGCCCTCTTTTTGGCAAGCATCTGCACAGCTGCTTGATCGTAAGCAAAATCCCTTGAATTTCGTGCTCAGAGACTCACAAGTCCTTGACTCTCCTTTGTTGCGACCTTGCCCTCAGCAACCATTGGACCCGTCCCTGCCAAACATTCATCGATAAAAATTAACGAGAGAAGGTGGATTCAAACTTGAAACATCTTCTAGCATTGGAAAGAAATATACCACTAATCAAATATAAAATTAAAATTAAAATGAGGAAAGAGAGAGATACCAATAGCCACAAGGAGCAGGACGAGGATGAAGACAGTTGAAAACATACGTTTAGATCCCTCCATCTTGATTTTTGTGTGTGTACGTACACGCTTGTGAAACAGAAGGATAGACAGAGGGATGTTGAATGTTGATTCAAGATGCCTTGATTCATAGGTGAACCTTCCAAGGCCTTTTATATAGAGTTGTTATGAAGCAAATTAAGTACATTTCCGTAAAGGGCGGTACATGGTGAAAAATAGAGAGTGGATGGAAATTTAACATTTGTTATTATCACCTAACACTTAATTAGCCCATTTTGTGCCTACATGGATGATAAACCTAAATTAACATATCTTTTTTTTTTTGGGTAACTAAATTAACATGTCATATGGACCTCAAATAAGAACTTCTAGAAAATCTTTAACCTTCTATTTAACCTTTTTTTTTGTTGGACAGATTCTATTTAACCTTCTAGTATAGGTGATGTGTCAACTCTTCTTTTTTTTAGATGGATGTGTCAACTCTTTAATCATTTGTAATTTGACGCACAAAAGTGCCAGAGGGAATGCTAGCAACCTTCTCTTTTGGACATTCTCCATTCTTCTCATGATATGTGTCAATTTCATTACACTTAAAACAATGTCACTAATACATCACACAAACTACTTTTTATTTTTCAAATATACCCTTATTAAATGTATTGGATTTTTTGTTCCCTTCATTTATCATTTTTTTAAAAACTATTTTACAACCTTTTAAAAAAAATTAAATAAGAAAAAACGTCAGCTTTTTTTGAAAAAAATATATATATGTTTTTCTTTTCAAGCTCTGTTTGTTTTATTAACATAAAAGAATTTAGACCACTATTGATTGATACTTAACCATGCCCGAAGGATGATTCTTTTGCCCTAAAAGAGTCAAATTTATCTAAGACGGAAGCCGCACATGTGATGTTTACATAGCCATTGCAATGACCAATAGAAACAAAGAGAAAACAAGAGTTTCATTTCTCTAGAGAGAAAAAACAAAAAAAAAGAAGACGTTTTTTTAAAAATAAAAAAATTTGACTTTTTATTTATTTATTTAATTTTTTAACAAGGTTGTTGTAAAAAAAAATTATAAAAAGACTAGCTTGTTGTAAATTAAAAAAAAATTAATAAATTTAATAAGGGTAAACTTGGAAAATAAAAATTATATTGTGTGATGCTTTGATGACATTGTTTAAAGTATAAGAAAAGTGACACATGTCATGTCATGAGGAAAATGGAGAAGGTCCAAAGGAGAAGGTTAGAGAGAAGGTTGTTAGCATTCCCCAAAGGCCAATAGTGTAATAATTTATAATTTGAAGGGTCGTTTTCCTACTTTTTTAAAATACGGAAACCAAAATATTGCATGCCTCAAATCACAATTAATTAATAATTATGGTTTTATGATAGTTGGGTGTTTATTTATGTTTTAGTCTCTACTTGTGAGAGTTAGTTGTCATTGTATTTGTAATTTTGGGCATTTTATCACATGTTTGATTTGCTCAGGCATGTGACTATTACATTAAAATGTATTGGTCTTTTAGGGCTATTAGTGGAGATACAAGTTGTGCGATGTCGCGGGTGTATCCTATTATATATGGATTAACCTTTTGCGGTTATTGTGCATACATCTTTATATTAACCATTTTATGAGTATTTGATCTTTGTATCTAATTATTAAATACAATTATCGTTAATTTTTCAAAAAACAAAAAAAACCTACTGTACATATTCAAGCATTATTAAAATCGACTTGCCCTTTGATTAAAAAACAAACAAAAAAAAGGCCCATTATTTTGAAGTGCCTCATTTAATTACTTTTCCCCACCCTTTTCTGTATTTGTTGGTGACAAAAGGAAGTTGCTGAAATCATAGCCTCCAACCTAAAGTTTTTGCCAAAAACAATCATGTTCGTACATCAGATTTCCATCTATTTCTTCAATTTCCTTTTGGTTTAAAAAGCTTCTGAATCTTTGTGAGTCGAGTCCAATACAAACATGAATGCAAGCTATAAGCAGCCAACAAGAATATATTATGTCATTTTATTCGGATATGGTAATTGATTAGCATGCAAGAACTATTGTAAAAATTAAATCATTTTCTATTGTCTTGACAAAAGATAATTACCAATCGATATGGATACTCAATGTGTTAAAAAATTAAATAAATAAAAAAACGTCTTTTTTTTTCTCTCTAGAGAAATGAAACTCCTATTTTCTCTTTGTTTCTATTGGTCATTGCAACATCACATGTGTAGCTTCCGCCTTTGACAAATTTGACTGTTTTAGGGCAAAAGAATCATCCTTCGAGCATGGTTAAGTATCAATCAATAAATAGTGGTCTAAATTCTTTTGTGTTTATAAAACAAACAGAGCTTGAAAAAAAAAACACATACAATTTTTTTTTTCAAAAAAAGCTGACGTTTTTTCTTATTTAATTTTTTAACAAGGTTGTAAAATAGTTTTTTTTAAAAAGAATAAATGAAGGAAACAAAAAATCCAAAACATTTAATAAGGGTAAACTTGGAAAATAAAAATTATATTGTGTGATGCATTGATGACATTGTTTTAAATATAAGAAAAGTGACACATGTCATGTCATGAGGAAAATGAAGAAGGATCAAAGGAGAAGGTTAGAGAGAAGATTGCTAGCATTCCCCCTGGCACTTTTGTGCGTCAAATTACAAATGATTAAAGAGTTGACACATCCATCTAAAAAAAAGGAAGAGTTGACACATCACCTATACTAGAAGGTTAAATAGAATATGTCTAACACAAAAAAAAGTTTAAATAGAAGGTTAAATATTTTCTAGAAGTTCTTATTTGAGGTCCATATGACATGTTAATTTAGTTACCCAAAAAAAAAAATTTGATATGTTAATTTAGGTTTATCATCCATGTAGGCACAAAATGGGCTAATTAAGTGTTAGGTGATAATAACAAATGTTAAATTTCCATCCACTCTCTATTTTTCACCATGTACCGCCCTTTACGGAAATGTACTTAATTTGCTTCATAACAACTCTATATAAAAGGCCTTGAAAGGTTCACCTATGAATCAAGGCATCTTGAATCAACATTCAACATCCCTCCGTCTATCTTTCTGTTTCACACGCGTGCACGTACACACACAAAAATCAAGATGGAGGGATCTAGACGTGTGTTTTCAACTGTCTTCATCCTCGTCCTGCTCCTTGTGGCTATTGGTATCTCTCTCTTTCCTCATTTTAATTTTATTTTTATATTTGATTAGTGGTATATTTCTTTCCAATGCTAGAAGATGTTTCAAGTTTGAATCCACCTTCTCTCGTTAATTTTTATATATGAATGTTTGGCAGGGACGGGTCCAATGGTTGCTGAGGGCAAGGTCACAACAAAGGTGGAGTCAAGGACTTGTGAGTCTCTGAGCACGAAATTCAAGGGATTTTGCTTACGATCAAGCAGCTGTGCAGATGCTTGCCAAAAAGAGGGCTTCATGGGAGGCAAATGTCCTGGCTTCAGGCTGAGATGTACATGCACTAAGAAATGTTAGTGATATAACACACTAACTTATTTTGGTGCATGGGATTGAGAAGATTGAAAATTTATTGCCCTTTTTTTGTTTTGTTTAAAAGAATAAATGACTAACCCTAATATAAATTTTGGGGTTGTGTCCTTGTTTTTGTTCTTATGTTATTTTGTAATCAATTTTTTTTAAAATAATATTGTTCTTTTTTTAATGTAATGATACTTTTTTTTTTCTCTATACAAATATGATCTTTCTAGCATTACTTTAAACTTTTTATCAATGTATAATGTTGATTATACTATTTGTAACTTTAGGGGTTGCTTTTGTTAGTTTTTAGAGGCCATGAACCAATTCTCACTCACCTCACGCCATAGAGATGCAAAACGTAATTGATCCAAATTAGTTATATGTAAAACAATGGAAACTTTCATATCTACATCACTAAGTGACTTAATATGGCGCACAAAACTTTTTTTTTTTGGGAGAAATTTTAGGATTGCATTTATAATTTGGCCAAAAAAAGCAACTAGCTATAAAGGACCATTACAATAACGGAGCGGTCTAACATCAAAATTAAAACAATCTGGTGCGCCTCTACTAACAATCACTCAAGATTGAAGAAACTCTGGCATAGGCATCTCAACTAAGATTGCAAACTCAGAATAATCAAACAGAGATAAAGCTTGAAAAAATCAAACCATAACAATACAAATAAAACTCTCATAAAGGAGAGATGAAAATCTCTCACAAATGAGAGGTGAAAAGCTCTCACAAAAGGAGAGCTGAAAACTACACAGACAACCAAAGAGTCTCTGTGACTTATTCTGATTCCGAACTTAAAGAAACAGCAAAAAGGATGGTGGTAGAAATCCGATGCCAAAATGCATGTAGAAATCTGACGCCGAGACACAGCTGCCTGTTAAAAGGAAATTGAAGAAATATATGGAAATCTTATGTACGAACATGATTGTTTTTGGCATAAAGTTTAGGTTGGAGGCTATGATTTCAGCAACTTCCAATACAAACATGAATGCAAGCTATAAGTAGCCGGCAATAATATATTATGTCATTTTATTCGGATATGGTAATTGATTAGCATGCAAGAATTATTGTCAAAATGAATGAAATCATTTTCTTTTGTCTTGACAAAAGACAATTACCAATCGATATGGATACTCAATGTGGAATCGAATCCACGAGGTGCAGTGACCACCTAACTAGAATTATCACATGCATAATCCTTATATTTTTTTTAAATAATTATTCTCTGGGCTTTTCATTTTGCTAGTAAAATTCAAGGGGTTTTTTTTTTTTTTTTTTTTTATTTTACCGTAATGATCCCTAAGTTTATACCAAGTTTATTTTGGTCCCCTAGATCTCGCACGTGTTTCAATTTAGTTATTTCTTCATATTTTGTCAAATTGAGGGGTAAAACTAATAATTTGGATACAACAATCCTTTAAAAAAAAACCAACAAATGTTTTATTTTTACTTAAATAACTAAATTAAAACACGTGCAAGAATTGAAGAAAAAAATAAAACTGGTATAAGTTCAAGGATCATTGCGGTTAAATTCCAAAACTAAATATCATAGAGTAATCTTTATATTTTTGTATAATATAAGATGAAGTTAAAAATAAAATAAATTCAAAATTAGAATAGTAGTAGAGCATCTGGATCCTAGGATATGAAGGACCACAATTTCACGAAGTCCTTGTGGGATGGAATCAAAATCTTCTTATTAGATTAGTAAACTTGGCTTAATAAAGTTGAATTAAGCCATCAACTTTTTGTGAGTTATTTGTGGGCCTTCTGCTTTGTCTCGTGGTACCTGTGATAAAAGAAGAAAGAAAGTAAACCAACCCAAATAAAAAACAAATTACAAAAGTCAAATAAAAAACGACAATTGACAGTGAGAGATACAAGACGATGCCTTGAGGCCCCTTCCCGCATTGAAAGCTCTGATAATTTTAAAAGAATTTAATAAATAAATAAAAGCAAAGGCCATAGGGTTCATGTTTGTGTGGAGGGCAACAAAGCCACGTGATATCGCATTTGCTTCAAGGAGTTTGCCCTTAATTTTTCTTTTTCTTTTTTGAAAAAAATCATTTTTGGTCCTTGTAATTTGTACTTTTATCACTTTAGTCCCTATCATTTCAATTTGATTAATATTGTCCTTGTAGTCTCAATTCCCAGCAATTCAAAGACAATCCCTAATTTTTTTGTCAAATTACTTTAATATGGAGGGACATTTCAGTTCAATCTTGTATCCCCTCCACAACTACTCCCTAACCACTCAAGCAACCCCTAATGTAGCTTTTCTTATACTTTTAAGTCCCCACTTTATATTGGGTTAATGATGAGAAGTTTTAGGCAATGCATGTAGTTAGTTTTAGAGTTTGATGAGAGAGAGAGATAGTTAGGGAAAAAGGTAGTTGTGAAGGGAGGGGATAAGGTGATTGTGAGGTGATTGGGTCGTGGCTATTGGATAAGGAGTCGGTTGAGTTAGGAGGAGGAGGAGGAGGAGGAGGAGGAGGAGGTTGGGTGGGGAGGGGGAGGAGGGATGAGAGAAGGTGGTTGGGTAGGGGATGCTAGGTTTTTATGCGGGTGGTGGTGGAGGGGCTGTAAGTTGGATAGAAATGCCCTTCCGTAGTAGAGTAATTTGACAAAAAATTTAGAGTTGTCTTTAAATTGCTCAGAATTGAAACTATAAAGACAAAATTGATTAAATTGAAATCATAAGGACCAATGATAAAAATAGTAAACTATAAGAACCAAAAATAACCAAAACCCTTTATTTTTTTTAACTTTTCAACACAAACACCCTCGCCCCACGAGAAAAAGCCAATTTCTTAAAAAGGGCTTCTAATATAAGCAGAGTTTGCCAAATGTATTGCTGGAAAATCACTTTTCTTTTTATTGCTTTTGGGAGTGAATGGTGGGACCCAAAAGAGGCATGAACGAAATATGGCAATTAAATCACTTAAAGTTAAAGGATCACTTTCATTTAATGATTCCCCTGTCTTGTAGAGGATACATAGAAAGCAATTTCTATTTAGGGAATCCATAAGATTTGGTGCTGCCTTTATTATAAAGATTCTTTGTTACTTCCACTTTTGTTATGGGCGCCCGCGATCCAATTTGCTTTAATTGTCTTATATCCGAGAAAACAATAATAATCCACTATTCAAATATAAGTATTCCATTCTTTTGAAAAAGAAGAAAAAAAAAATGTTTCATACCACTCCTAATTGCATCGAATTAAGTTCAAATCCAACACTTACGAATCCATTAGACTTAACTCAACCTAGTTATTGGACCTAGATGGTTAAAATTAGAACAGTATTTGTACATGGTTTGGATTGAAAAATGCTGAGAGTGATGCCCTCAAATTCGAATAATTTAGGGATTTTATTTTTCAGTATTAAATAGTTGATATCAATGTGTATGACATGTATAGTTTAATTCGTTCTAAGATTACAGTTTTGTAGTATAAAAATCGAATCAAATCGTATCGAATTGACTTGATTTGACCTCTTTGGATAAGTTTTTGTGCACCCCAATCTTTTGCTAAACTTTAGCCAGACACGTTATTATTGCACAAACAGAAAATGTCACCACTAGACAAATTGTACACATGTTAAGCATATTATGCATGGGCCTCCCTCAGATAATGAACATGGGCTTTCATGCCTGCATCAATACACTGATATTTACAGTGCTTTTGGGCCTCGTCAGATATAGCCTCTAAGTTGCAACTTGCAAGTTACAACAAACAAGTATGGCGGCATTGGGAGAAAGACTTTCATGAGATGGGAATAGCATTATTTTGTTATTTTCGGTTAATAATGTTATGACATACGTGATAACGCTTTCACATAACATAGCATTATTGGCTGAAAATAACAAAACAATGATATCCCTATTGCAACTAAGTTTTTCTCCTACATTGGACGACTAGTTAGAAGCAAAGCAGTTTAGGTTAATTCTGTCAGCTCCTACGATCCAGGCCCATATTAGCAAACATTCTGAAAGTGCAACCCCATCTGCTAATAGAATGACTGTCACATCAACCAGATTTTCCATTGTCCAGCTGAATTTGGTTGAAGGCAACGGTCTCAACCAATTGTAACTGATTCTGCCACATGTAGCATACTATTTTCTAATAACTTATCTGAGCCTATTGCATTGTAATAATCTCTTAGCCATGTAAAATTTGTAAATCCTGGTCTCGATTGGTAGCTCCGTCTAGATTAGACGTTTTCAATTAAATTGAACTAATGTTTTGGCCGCTATTTAGTAAACTAAAATAAAAGATATGACATTTATTAAATTAGACAACAGTCCAACATATCATGTATTATCAACTCACCCTAGAAAAATAGGACTTGTAAGAGGTGGCTTGGACTCAATTTCAATCATAAATTCTAAGGCCAAAATAAGAGCATTGACCACTTGGCACAGGTTAACTTCAAAGAAAACAGAGATACTATTCAACATTAGCCATTAGAAATTCCAACCACCAGAGCAAAAGGAGAATTGCGACAATATGATGAGAATAGGGTAAGAACATGTCTTAAAGAAGAGAAAAAGAAAACAGCCTCTCTTCTCCTCCTAATCCCACCAGAATGTTGTCAAACTCGAATACATGCCTGTCTCTATTGAACTCATCTTCAAACATTAGCATTCAACTAGAGAACCCATATAATACATCTAACCCATCAAGCTAATGGATTTTCTGACAATCTAATCGACAAAAACCTACATTGAAACACCCATTCGAGACCATTGTCAGCACCAAAACCAATTCCAGATGAGCGGTCAGCTAAGTTTCTGTTCTTAACATCGCAATTTAATACGATCGAGACTCTCTGAAACAGTTTTCATCCTTGGACGCAGTTCAGGGTCGAGTTCGGTGCAATTAAGGGCAATGTGAAAGGCTTCAACAACTTGCTTCTTTGCATAAACCTCTTGCAGAAGTACAGGGTCTATAATCTCAGACAAGGGGCGCTCATCTCTGAATGTCTTCCTGACTAGACTCTCAAGTCCCTTACCACCATTTTCGAGCCCTTCGTCTGGCAACCTGCCAGTTAAGATCTCCAAGAGCACAACCCCAAAAGAGTACACGTCACATTTCTGAGTGAACTTGCTGCCAGAAATTCGAGCCTCGGGCGCTAAGTAAATGGTTGAGGAAGTTGAAACAGTCAAACCAGAGGCTCCAATGCATTGGCTTGAGTTGTGTTTTCTGGATGCTGAAGTGGTGAACTTTGAGGTCCCCAACATAAGGCGTGCCAATCCGAACCCTGATATGTAAGGTTGGAGATCATCATTGAGAAGTATTTTTGTTGATTTAATGTTTCCATGAACATACTTTCGAGGGCTGTGTTCATGTATGTACATCAATCCCCTAGCGGTCCCCTGAGCAATTTTTAACCTTGCTGTCCATGGTAATGGAGGCAAATAAGTGGATGGTACCCCTGCAATAAATTATATGACCACAAAAGTTTGAGAATATTGCCAACTAAAAAGAGCAGTTACAAAACTTGGAGGTAAATCTTCATCAGTTAAATGGTGCATCTTTGCAATATACACCAAAAGGACACAAAATGAGAACAGAATTTGCAAATGAGAAAGAGATTCTGGAAGAAAGGGGAAATAATGTAAAATTTCTTCTTTTATTTTAACTTGGCAACACAATTGAAAATGTGCATTTCTGAATCAGAATTAACATGCAGTAGATCTGTGCAGGCAGTTTTGAATTATAATAACATCAAAACTGTTTTTCCAGGCTTTCGCTGTCATTGTGTTATTGGACAGGAAAGCAAAACAGTGTTATTCCCGTTATAAGTAAGTTTTTCTGCTAATTTGCTTGTGATTGCATATGCATAGAAAAACTCTGCAACTGTCAGTCATTATGATGAAGTCTTAAATAACTTTGAATTTAAGCAGACAGATTAGTAGGGGCCACCAGAGTAGCTCTGAAGAGTGAATAAATGTCTAGGTAACATGCCTTTCAGTGTACAAGCAGCACAAAGAGCCAACACATCTTATAAAACCATACATGTCTACCCAACTGAATATAAAACCATCACCTCAAAACAATAGCAAAGAAACAAAATCAAAATTAATATTAATTTGGGGTCTTATGGGGCATCAAGTAATATGAGCAAAAAGAAATCATTGTTATGCATGCATGTGAAGATACAATGATTTCAAATCCAATGGAAAAGCCAAAATAAAAAGTGAACTCAAATGCTGGGTAGCAAACATGAAATGATTAATTGCATTGGGCAACCTAAAAGCTTTTTGGGACCCATGATATCATTGTCTGAGTGTTTTATAAGGTAATGAAACCTAATTGATTTACCAATTTGTTGTTTTCTAAAGAACAGCACAAAGAATGGAATGGAATGAAATGAAAGATGAAAATAATAGCACAGAAATATGACATATATAATTTGTATTTTGACTTTGGTACATAACCAACATAAATCAATTTTTTTCTAACTTAAGAAGAACGCGTTTAACCAACTAGCACTTGATCTAGTGTGCAATTTTTCTCAACATTTACAAATTAAAAGTGTCTAAATTTGAATTCGCCTCTTTACGAATAAAATTAAAAATAAATAGACTACCTCTACACAAAAAAAATTTAACCGTCGAAAAAATACTTAAAATATTTGAAAATTAAAAAACCCAACAAAGGAAGGAAAATTACCGTGGAGTGCATTGTACAAGCTGCCATTGCGAATGAAATCAGTGACCAGAAGTTTCTCATCATTCGCATAATAATATGCTCTCAAGCGTACAATATTCGGGTGGACTACCTTCCCTATGGCCTCCACCTCAGCCTCAAACTCCTTCAACCGCCACGTGGCGTCACCCTCGCTCAGCCTCCTCACGGCCACAACTGCCGGCGCCGCACCGTATCCCTTCCCAGCAGTCCCGGCGACGACCCTGTACGTAATCCCACTCCTGCTCTTCCCCACCACGTACGCCGATGCCCTCAATAAATCCTCTAATTCCAACCCAAACCCCTCATCCAGCACCACGAATTTACCATTTTGCCCCTCCCCCTCGTCCTCAACAACCACCACCGCCTTTTCCACTTTCTCTCTTACCGTTTTGACCTCCTTGGCCCTCCTCCTTATCCGAAGCAGCCACACCGAAACCGAGACGGCCCCGATCACCACTGACAGGCCCGAAATGATCGGAACCGTCACCGACCCACCTCTTCGATTTTCTCTTTCCTCGACCCCATTCACCAAGCTCGGGTCGGTGTTGAGAGGCTTTTGAACGTCCTCGGCTCCGCTTTTGGAGGCGTTTGGGTTTTGAGCTTCCGGGCACGGAATCTCCAACGGAAACCCGCAGAGGCTAGGGTTGCCGGAGAATGCGGTGGGGCCCTGGTTCACAAGCGATCCCACCTGAGGCACTTTTCCAGTGAGATTGTTGTGCCGGAGGTCCAGGCTCACTAGCACCGGAAGCCGTCCGTATGACGCCGGAACCTCGCCTGAAAATTTGTTGTACGAGAGGTTAAGGGTTCCGGCGAGGGACGGGAGCTCGGCGAGAGACTCGGGGAGGGAGCCGTTGAGGAAATTAGAAGACAAATCGAGGTGTTTTAGGGCTTTGAGGGCTTCGATTTGGGCCGGAACTGGGCCGACGAAGGAGTTTCGAGAGAGGTCCAGAGAAATGAGGTTGGTGGCGTTGAAGAGGTGGGCCGGGATGAGCTTGGAGAAGTTGTTTCTGGACAGACTGAGTCGCTTGAGCGAGTCGAGGTGACCGAGTTCGGAGGGAATGTAGCCGGAGAAGCCTTTGTCGCTGAGTAAGAGGTCAGTGACTCGGTTGCGGGTGCAAACGACGCCGTGCCAGTGGCAGGGGGTCGGGTCGGAGTCGAACCAGGAGTCGAGGACGCGGGTGGGGTCGGTTTCAATTGCGGATTTGAGGGCGAGGAGGGAGAGACCATCTGGGTTGAGACACAGCACAACTTCAGCAATGAGAAGAAGCAAAGCAATGTGTAGAAAAAGAAGCATCTTTATTTATGTAATTGTTGGGAAATTAAAAAATGCCAGTGTGTCTCTCTCTACTGGTTCATATGGTGCTCTGTTTTTACAGCAGAGGAGTTGATGAAGAAGCTGAGTGATTACAAAGAAGAAGGAGGAAGAAGAAGAAGTGGTGAGTTTGAATTGTGGAGAGTGGTTTGGTTTGGTGGGGGGAGAACTCGAGGAGGTTTGAATTTTGTCTGAGCAATTAGGCTGTTTATGCACTGAGAGACTGAGCATAATCTTTAATCTAATTTGCTTATTTTTATACAATATTTTGGTCACTTATGAAGCTTGGATTATTTTGAATTGGTTTAACATGCAGGTCATGACAATTTCCAATCCCTTCATAACAAAAAAACAAAACGTGATTAAAATTTGTTAATTCAAAACAAAACAAGCACCGAGCTGAATTTTAGATTGATTGCTTATTATAAACCAACCAAAATGGATAATTCAATCTGTTTTTCTTTCGTACTGTTCTTCTTATTGTGGCCTTTATTTTATTTTCAAAACGACGTAATGGCATGGCACCGATTTTATCTATTTTCCTCAAATTCAAATTCATAGCCATAATACTAAAAAAAATATTGAAAAAAAATATTGACTTATAGATCAGGAGTTTCAAGTTCGAACTCTCATAGTATCTTAGTAGTGTGTGTGAAAAACTCATTCCCATCTATTTTCGACTATTGTTATATACTAAAAAAAAACAAAAAACACGAGACAAAAGAATGTAGTAGTTTATGTACACATAGTTTCCGATCTTCACACTTCAAAATGGAAAACATCCTGTGATATTAATTGTAAAAAGGGCATTTCAAATTGACCACAAATTTTCTTAGAAAGAAATTGATATACATAGTTATGTTGAACAATTTTACGTTCACTTGATATTTCTACCATGGTACTAGTAGCCAACAAATTTCCCGAAAAAGTGGTTTGTAATTTAGGGAGGGTGTCAGAAAATCATTTGACAAGGACACAATTTACACATGCGGGTGCAAGCATGCTTGCTTGTGACACACTTTTCAGTGTCCACGAACCAAGGCTATTTATGTAAAGTCCATCAGAAGTTTTGAGATTCAAATTGATAGTGGGATTCTGTGGCTTCCTTCCACACACTGTATCCGTCCCTTTGTTTTATACGACGAGACAAAAACACAAAGGTCTCAAACAGTTTTCCTCTACATACTAGATCTTAATTAATTTTTTCCTTCAAATCCAAGTTCATTTATTATTTAACCATAACCTCGATTTATTTTACCATTAATTTTCTCGAGTTATTATTTTTTTATGAACATTTTTTCACTTGAAAAAAAGAAAATCAAATTCAGAAAACAAATTTATGTCATGAACATGGCATCAGTTGTGTGTGTCTCAGAAACCCCCTCTCGTTTAGATTATCGCTTATTTATAAAAATATATATATATATTTTTTAAAGGAAGGAGAATTAAAAAGATTTGAATTACGAAGCATCTTAGATACATTAACTTCTATAATGAGGGGTTCAATCTGATCCTCAACCACTCACTATAACCCATCATTTCAGTGTCTGCTTAGATACTCAGCACGAAGCCATTTCCACGTGGGTTGGAATTCAGAGTCATTGGGCTCCACCATTTATGATAGACAAAATCCACTCTGTAATTTGGACCGGGCTTATAACATATCTCATAATTTGGTCTCCTGCTATGAATGCATTGGGTTATGTTGAGGCCTTGCCTCTATAAAAAAAAAAAAATTCTGGTACAAAATATGCATACATTTTCGGATGATTAAGTAGTTACCCAGCAAAAACAATTACTCCTCATACCCTAGTTTAAACGTTTTGAACACCCCATCCTTTCTTGTGCATTATTTTTCTTAGTTTCAACTTTGGAGGGGAAGTAACTTGTTTAGTAATTTGCTTAGTTTTGGAATGAATCAACATATTGTCCTTCCTAAATGAAAGGAATGTTAGCATTGTAAAATATGCGCCAGTTGAGTGTAGCTCAGTTGGTTAAACTTTTCTACCTCCATTCATCTGGACAGAGGTTCAAAATCCCAAGACATGAATATTTGTGTAAACTTTCCTTTGTAAAATAGGTTGGTGTTGGATTGAGCCCATGGGCTGAGGTTGCAAAATGGATAAAGCTGGGCAACCCAAGCCTAGCCCGAATTCGTCCCAGGTTGGGTCAATTTGTTTTGAAACCCGAACTTTCATTTGGAAAAGCCGAAAACCAGTGCTACCAAGCTAATGGGTGAAATACCATAAATTACTTGTGGACGCTGCCAATCTGCAAGTGAAAAACATTTTTAGCAGCCCTACCTCACATCATAAAAGAAAACAAAAACCAAAACTGAAATTCTACAATCCCCTAAAGCACGAGAATGATGATTAACAGGTATAGCATTAGGCACTTGTTTGTGGACGAAAATGTTGTACCAAAGTTGAACACATCGCATTCAACCATCCATCTGTAAATCAGCAAAAAAATTGTTTGAACTGCCCGAAACGTGATCTTTGCTTGCATTTTTCCTCTTTGTCCCTGCAAAGATTGTAACATCAATTAATTACAACCCAGAAAAATGCTTTCAATAATATGATATTGTCATTGGTTTTGAGCCACAACGTAATCAAATATTTGATCCATGCTTTATTCCTTTAGACACTCAGCATGCAAAAGGCACACGTTAGTAGGCTCTGACCGCTGTGGTTTTACACAGCATTTGGAAACACTCGGACTAAATTGCTTGCACTGGACTGAATTTGCTCTCTGCATGGAATGAGTACTTTGAATTTGCTTTTCTTGAGTTATAAAAGCAGCGGCAAACCTAACCGCCTGGACCAGTAGCCAGCAAAGAACCTCTCTCTCTTTTTTTTTTCTTTCCACAAACCAATTAGAAAGAGGGGATAATTCTGATTTTAAAAAGGAGTTATTTTATTAGATCCTTATGAAAGATTTAAAAACTGTTTACTTTGTTTAAAAAGATTCTGATCAATTTAGTTTTTCTAAGAAAGCGGCAACAAAGTGAGACCCAACATGATGCAAAAGAATCAATCATTTGCCAGTTATGTTAGCTTAAAAATCTCTAAATAATGTGACGGGCATATATGAAAGCTTAAGGGTAGTTCTTCCAAAACTCACGACTATGTCCAGGGCAAGGGCATCTATGGACGATGCAAGATAGTTTTTTATTAAATAAGAGTAAATACCTTTCTTAGACTTTGGAGGATTATTATCCATATCCATCTCATCACTATCACTGTCTTCCACAGCTGCTTGATGCTTTAAAGTCTTTGTGGAACCTTGCAATAAGTCATCCATATCCCATAGCTGCATGAAACAATTGTCAAGAGTGAAATCATAAAACCACTAAGAATACATATCACCAGAAAGTATGTTGAAAACTATTACACATATAGACTTAAAAACTTTGTAAGCAAGAAGCCATAAAGGTGACTAAGAGATAAAAGCAATTTTTCACAAAAGATAACGTATTAAAGAAACAAGGTTACTTCACAATTCTTTACTTCCCAGGGTACAGAATATAAGCAAAGTAGAGAGAGAGAGAGAGACCTTCAACATCTGATCATGTGCTATACTGCCCAGAAACTTTTTATCATGGGAAAAGGCTACAAAACCAAACAAGACAGCTTGTCAACTAACCGCAACCTAAGGAGATAAGTTGCAGATTCAAGGAGAGACCTACACGGCTAGAGTATAAATTTAATAAATATATAAAAACAGATAAGAAAATTTGATTTTTGGTTGATGGTAAAGATTCAACAATGAGGCCACAGTCAACTAAGATCATCAATAGACCATACATGTTAAAAAGCCCTACTTGTATGGTCGTTATAAATGAGTCTATCACCATAATGGCTTTTCTGTGAATAATTATCCATTAGAAAAACCTCAATCTTCCTCAAAACAAGGAGAAAAATGGAATAAAGAAATACACTTTGATTACTCAATCCTCTAGAAAAGAAAAGAATGCATTACCAAGACCCTCAACAGGATATTCTGAGTGCTCCGCAATTGGTTGTATGACTCTGTTGGGTAATATACCTACTAGGCTGAAAGAAATTTGTTGGAAATTAACCTTAATGTTAAAAAAGTTAATAAAAACAAAGAAATTATAATTAATTGATTCTGCATGAAATTTCACCTGATAAGTCCAGTCTCAGATCCAGTGATCAACCTATCTTCATCAAGCTGACCCAAGAAATTTAAAAATGCTTCAACAAACAAACTCTTAGAAGAATTAAATTCCAACAGAGGTAAAATAGATAAATGACCTACTCACCTTCAGCAAAACATCAACAGAATTGGGAGAGAGATCAACAAACCGATCACTGGAATTCAAAGGATCATCCATAAGGAAAAATCAGTGGGGGGAGAGAGAGAGAGAGAGAGAAGAGTTATAAAATTGAAAGTCTTTCTATCATGATTAAAGACAGAATCTCTAACAAACTTGGTTACCCATCAACTGCAATTTTCAGTTTTTCATACATGGTTAAAAATTATAATAATATACCTGCAATCATTGAAACAACCCCATGAATACAATAATAGATTCCCAATGTGTGAGCTGCAAACAACTTTCCGACCATTCTGACCACATGAAAAAAATGAAAAAGAGGTTTGATAAAAAAAAAAAGGAGAAGAAAAGCAAGAGGGAAATTTATATGATTTTGATGAAACCATAAAATTACTAGAAGAGCTTAAAGAGAAAGGAGAAAGCAATGCAACCTTCATGATAACCACAGACAGTAGCTCCTCTTCTGAAAATTCAGATTGAGCTTGGACCTGTCATAACCGTAGAACCAACAAGTTAAATTAAAAATGCTTTAGGAATCCACTATGAGCGTTGAGCTTGTATCTTATGACAGTTTCAGAAAGAAAACCCTTACTTTATTTCTTCGAAGATTGCAAACAGAAAGAGTCCCATCTCCACTTAACAATGCAAAAGAATAAATATAAATAAACAACTTTTGATGGTATTGCATTTGCAGAGTAAAGGGAATACCAAAAAAATAAAAGGGCAAGTAGGGAATACCTAGTTCCCAGGAGTTTCATGGAATCAGCTGCAAAAGTCATATCAGAAATGTACTCTTCATGAACTTTGAAAGAATTGCAGCAAGATTGTTGTCTGGTATCCCACACCTGCACAATAAAAAACGTCAAACAAATGAAAAAAACAGTAAAAACAACAGAAAAGGAAGCACAAGGAACACAAAATGACCTTAATACAGCCTTCGTCATCTCCAGAGGCAACCGTAGACTCCGTCAAGTTGATAAGCTTATTGACTGCACACCTGCATCAGATGAAGGTAATGTTCAGATTATGACTAAAATGAGCAATCTTGAGAACTGACTGATAACAGAGCAGAGAGAGACCCATGAGCATCTTCGAGGCGAGCAACAGCAGCACCAGTTTCCACATCGGTTGCAAGAATTGAGCAGTCGGGAGACCCCGTCAAAATGGCTAATATAATCCATAAGTAGCTTCTTATTAGCACAACTAGTTATGGTACAATAACAATATCAAATAACTAACACTTAAGAATACCATGGCCATTGTTGATGAACCGAGCAGCTCTGCAAGATTCACTGTGTGCTTGAACTTGCAACACCCTAATATCATCATCATCTTATATAAGAACTCAAACGAGTAATAGAGAGAACTAAGAAAAGAGAACTTCAGAAAATATTGACCTTTCTGGTATGGAATCAGACGTGTATCGGTACAAATGAAGTTCTCCGTTGATAAGACCTGTAGTCACCAACTGCTGTGATGGATGAAAATCAATGTCAAACGCCAATTGCCCCAAATTTATCTCCATTCCTTTATCACTTCCCTCTTTCTCTCACTTTATGCAGCGAATAACTGGTGCCTAATTCATGCACGCACTTATTTCTCTAGGCTTGTACGACGGTTGGTAGGTTTTTCAATAAACCCAATCCGACCTTGGACTAGATGATTCGTTTTCTTGCTACAAAAAAACATATAAAAAGATTAAAAATTGCCATTGAAACCAATCCAGTTTTTCAGAGCAATATAAACATTAACCATTATACTTATAGATGAAATCAAATAGAACATGTTTAAACTGAATCATAGCAAAAACAGACAGCTTTAAGAAGCTGGAAATTTCCAAATTCAACATAAATAATCAAATAAAAAAGCCAGGGCAGTCATTTCAAGCAGGCCAAATTTGAGACTCAACCCTCACACACATACTATCTAGACAGCTCAAACAGAAAAAGTAAATAACGATATATCAAATTGATGCCAATCAACTACAGCCGATGCATTTCGTTTAATTTAATACTAAAACTCAAAGAAAAGTAATAAGAAAATAATTACCGAGCAAGATGATGACTGAGATGGAAGGAAGGGTGAGACTCAGAGATGGAGGGAAGACCACAAAGTGGTGCAGCAGCGGCAGCAGAGAAAGAGGAAGAGGGGTTTTAGGGAGGTTAAGGCACACGTAGAAATAAACTCGTCATATTTTGTGCCCGGAAAAAAGAAAAAGAAAAAAGACTCGTTATAATTCGGTTTGGGCTCTCTGTTTGGAGGCCCAGATTCTCAGATTATTTGGAGGCCCAGATTCCCAGAAAATTAGGAGTCGGAATTGGCCTTGTGTAGGCGAGGTCAGGCGACCTAAACCTTATACCATAAATCCTAAACCTTAAATTCTAAACTCAAATATTTTAGAAAAAAAATAAAAAAAATCCTAAACCCATATACCTTTTAAAAAAAAGAAAAAAAAAGAAGAGAAAATGGAAGATACACAAGTAGTATTTCTCATACCAAGGTCTCATTAGGAACTTTGCCAATCCCTAATTTGAAGTCCCAAATTCCTATTCTTTTTTTTCTGGGGAAATTTTGTGCACACCCCTGAATTTGCCTCTAAATAATGCACACCCAATTTTCTCATGAAACAAAACTCAAAACTCAAAATTTAAAATTCTAACTTTTATTTATTGAGTTTATCATGTCTATTCAAATCTGCTTATTCTGGCATGAATATGATGATGAAATCTATGAGATAGGCTCTTTTGTTGATGTGTGTAATTGGGGTGCAAAAGTCTAATGACAATGAGGAATGTAATTCACTACAGTGCAGTAATGTAGAATAAAAAGTGGAATATAAATCTAGTACAAAATTGTATTAGCAGTCATAATGTATTAACAATCATGAAAGTAAAGTTCTTCAAAGTCTCCTTTAAAACCAAGAAAAGAAGTCCTTCAGTACAACATAAGATGCACATGTACATGGTGTTGAGTTGGATATTATTATTTCAAAGATATTATTCATCCCACTCTTTGTCAAATACATCATGCAGCATATGCTAAAGCCTAGATCTACCACCATTCTTTCCGGGAATACGCAAGGCATCGTAATGGCCAAACCCGTGGTAGAGAACTTTGATGGCATTTTCCTTTCCATATTCTTGCCCATACTCAGCAATGGTTATCAACCCACCAGCCTTTTCATCATACATGTACACTGTGATTGGCATCCTGCAGTGATCAAGTGTTACATCATTTCAATGCCCAACAATAAAACAATATGCAATATAACAAAATTGTATAAAGGGTAAACTATGTTTTGTATGGTTATAGGGTTTTTACTATATCAACGTTTCTATAATTACACTGGCACACACACGCACACGAAGAGACGACTTACTTGAGAACATGTGAAGCCATGAACAATTCAGGCTCACCTCCCCATACATGTGGCCTTCTTATTTGGGAAACATACGTGTCAAAATCACCTTCAACAAACCTGTATAAAGACATCAAATACAAGTCCATCAACAAATTTTTTGAAACATGTCCTCATAAGATCACTGCCGATTGGGCAAGATGAATGTCACATGGTCTGGTCCTACAACTACAAGCTATCTGATTCTAAAGTAACTAAGTCACCACCTATACATAGGCACAACTAACTAAAAAAATTATGCAACTTTAGTTTTTGGCCAAGCACAAAACCACCATGAGGTCCATCCATGGGTCTTCACCGCATAAGTAAGGATTATTCATTTGGAACTTGCTTCCATGATTTGCTTCATATATTAATTACCAATGGGAAAATAGAAGAGGGGGAGAAAGAAAGGGAGGGAAAAAGAGAGAAGAAAAAGAGGGAGAGGACAAAGAAGAACAAGAGGGCGGGGCATCTAGGGTTTCAATATTTCTATGTCTAAAGGAGTTACATCTTAGCTCGGGAAGCATCTAGGGTTTCAATATTTCATTTTCTAAAGGCATTACATCTTAGCTCGTTTATATATGTCAATCCAAGAATCAACTCAAACTAAGTCCCTAATGCCGTCACTTTACCCAATCAAATCCATAAAATTGTGAGTTGCCCATCATATATAATCCTCCCTATATCCTTATTCAAGATTATGACACACAATTCTTTTAGTATAATATAAGAAAATGTGATTGAGCATACAAGGTTGTCAAAATGTATGTTTGTTCTCACAATCAGAAAACTCACCATTCTGTCTCTTCCCTCCTTTTGATAAACTCATCTGCTACCTAAAAATTTGACAAGCCAACAAATCAGGGGCCTGTTAACGCAAATTATTGCAAATAATGTGAACGGCATTACATTTCCCTATACCCCATGTGCCTCCTTTGTGAAGACATGCACAAAATTAGACAATATATTATCAAGATTCTATAATTATTTTTTAGGCCTAGGCTTTGGCTTAGAAAGTGCATGGGCAGGCCCAGCAGGGTGGGTGGGAAGAGGTAAAAAGCTTGAATATTATGTATACAAGCGAGGTTTAGAGTAGGGAAACCAAAAATTAAAAGCAACTCTACCCAATGAGTGAATTATAAAAACAATCGCCATTTCTTTTTTCTTTCTTTTAAAGAATGAAAGAAAATTTGAATTCACTACCATAATAATAGAAAACAAAGACTTACCCGAGCTCTCAAGTCATCTGCTAATTCTCTCTGAAGGCTCTCTGCAGGAGCTGCTTTCCCAGCTCGTAAATAAGCCCCATGAGCAACAGAGCGGAATAAGCACCTCCCATCTCCAGGTATTCCTGTGGATGTGGAGAAGTTACACTATGCACTAAGTAGTATAAAAAATAGAAGCATTTAAACACCAGCTACAAATTACGGTTTTCATTATCAATAAAAGACATTACGAAAACTAGGAAGACCATGTGCTCACCAATAATAGAGTAGTCAGTGTAAACTTTTTTCCCATGTGAGAATTTCACATATGATAAATCATTGTCATCTTCCTCATCCTCCCTGTGAGCTGCTTCAGCATGTGCTGGTCCTGAACAATTACAGACCAACAATCCAAATATTAAACCAGCAGAGGCACATGCCTGTGGCCAAGATACTGGGCCCACATTACACTTGATTTTGGGAAGCATTCCTTGTCTTGGAACCAAAAGCCTGGTATTCATACCCCGACATGCCAATGATATTTCAAGACTTCCTTTATTAGGTCCTCCAGCATTAACAGTTAATGACCGTGAATCCTTGGAGAAGAAAAACCTGAAACAGTTTCCATGGGATGTTTGGCCAATATTGGTTGGACGATTCTTGGAGAGAGGCAAACTGAAAATTTTTGTCCCTGTTTTCCCTGTCTGCAGACCTTTACAACATGAACTGGATGCTCCTTGTGACACCACACTACAGATCTTACTCCCCATCTGTATTTGGGTACAGCCACTCAGGCAGACCACATTCTTTGGAGAATGGTTGATGGGAGGACAAACAATCGTGTTAACAAAACCTAAGGCACAAGAAGAATGCCATTTGCACATTAGCATCATTTCATAATTGAATGGAAACCTATCCATTTACAGAACTACTACTTTTACAATTTAAATCAATCTAGAAAGGCAGAGGAGAGTTAAATATCAGCAACATAAAAAACCCAACATCCAAAGGTTTTTTATTATTTAGGACTGCACATACTCCTTTTATTAAATGGGTAAAGGTTTACTCAGTCAAGCTTCTACAAGAATTTTATTGTTATTATTTTTAATCTTTTACAAGAATCATGGAGACATTCGCCTAATGAGAATAGATTCTACGTAAATTGCAAGACACCTGGCTATTGTCAATTGACAGTTTCATCTCTGCATATTATCAATGTTTCTCTTAAGGCCAGAACTTTAGTATAAAAAAATCTCAGGTTGAATGAGAATAAGGATCTCCCCTTGATGCTATGAAGCAATATTTAGCATTTGGTTCTTGTGAAAACCAGAAGACCAGCGAAATAATAAATTAAATTGCGGCTCTGTTGTCTCAATTATCAACCCAACGCTCTAAAATCTCAGTATAATTAGGTTTGTTAACCCCAACAACGGAAGCCAATGACAAATAAGAAGAAATAAATACATAAAAAGGAAGCAATGAAACCAAAGTTATGTAAAACATCAAATTACCTTGATAATCAAGATTTACCTTCATGCCATTTCACATAAACAGAGATCCTCCCTACCAGTAAAATACGTGTTATAGAAAGAATAAAAAAGGGTAAAGGATTTTCAAATATGAATTAAATATGAAATATAAGCTACTAAACAATCAGTGAGACATCAGACGAGAAATACACAATGGATAGGTCATTATGCTTATGTACCAGCTTAACTTCTGAACTAACATTTCTCTTGTAAATCAATTCCTAACACTAAGTTAGAAACTCCTATTGACCCAATTTTTGAGCCTTTAGTAATGACAGTTTTCACACCAAAACAACAACCTTCTTGTAAAGAACCTGGGACAAGCATAACACTATCCATCCTGTATGCATTGGCCAATTCCCACCACTAGAAAGCCTAACACATGGACTGGGAGGTTGCAATTGCAAGATTTGAACACCTGAACTCTGCTTCAATTCCATGACAAAGTTTTTCGGTTCATAGCTGTTCCCAACAATTAAACTTCTAGGATGCACGCCAACTATTACTAATGTTTAGAAGCTATGCATAAATCTAAATGACAATATATGATAAGTCTCCAATCTACATATCTTCTGCTCCTCTCTTAAATACACTACTATGAGTCAGAAAATTCCAGTTTTTTTAGTGAAATTAGAAACTACCCTCATTTCAATCATACTAAACAAATAAATTTAAAGGCTAAGCAATATACAGGCATAACGTAAAATAAGAATTCAGTGCTCATAACAATATTCACACACAATACAACAAACACAAGTGAAGGAACTTGAAACCCCCACAGCCCACATCTTATATCCTAATAAGAATAACCAAGCATACTCTGTTCCATCAATAAAAAATACTCTCAACTATGGAAATTAGAAATCACCAGGCAAAATCCTCTAAAATCTCACCAACCAATCCTACAAGCCAACATTATGCAATTAAGGCAGCCAACAAACACTTGTCCTCAGTCAATCACCGTAGCCCGTAACCCAACATACAGACACTCATGAAAATCAAGAAATTTTTTTTATTTAAAATATATAAATATAAATATATATATATATATATATATATATATATATATATAAACCCAAATTTATATTGTTCATATAAGCTTCAAATTGCAATTAGCTTTGGAGGAACCTGAGGCTGAAGGCAAAAAATGCAAGAAGGTAAACACACAACAACAAGAAAACAAAATGCTTATATTGTGAAGAAGGATTTGAATAAATAAAATAAAAACTGGAAGGCAATACCTGTGGAAATTGGAACTCACCTGCATAAAGAAGAAAATTATTTTAGAGCATAGCTTTATATATATAGAAGTATAATAAGTATATGAGAATTCTCTGGAAGAGGAAGGAAGGGTCTGGAAGCAAAGATAATATACCTGCATCAAAATCACGTTTCAGTGCAGCAGAGCAATGAACCCAACAAATAAAGAAAAGACATTACGCAAATAAAGAAAAGACATTACGCAATGAAGAAGCAATGGATATATAGATAAGAAATTGTTCCAAAAGGTTTTTGCTTCTTCTTTTGTGCTTATAATCCGTAAGCTTCTTCTACGCTTTGTGTCATTCAAGTTTGCTTAATCCTGTGCGACTGGTCACTTCTCATCTCAGTTGTGTTTCTCTTTAGAGATCCTAAACGGGTCGGATCTGACTTCTTGGGCTGATTGTAGCTTGTGACTTTGATATGGGCTTTTTCATCTTCACTTTTTTCTTCTTTTCCTTTTTAAAATGAAAACTTATATTCGAAACATTTCAGGACCGAACATCATCTTTAATTTTACAAGCTACATTAAAGGGAAAATTAGTGAACCATATATGTGACTGATCATACTTATGTCCAATATTTGCCAAAGCATCTGCCATCTTTACTGCATATTATTAGAATACCTCTTTATGTATTTACTTATCCTCTCTTTTGTCATTTGCTTAAGCCAAATGCATATATTGTTTTTTTTGTGTGCATATGATATTGTTGATGTTGGATTGGGTTGGCTTTAGTTTAGAGACTACATATATTTGCCTAATTTTCAAAGGGTTTAGAGATGTCATGACCTTCCCATTCTTAACTTCCCGTGATCTAATTACATTATTACATGTGTAATTTTGATCAAATTTACTGAACACACAACCAAACAAGCATTCTCTTCTTACATTTAAAAACTCAACAACCTTATAGTTTAGACTATCGCTTGTATTAAAAAAAAAAAAAACTCAACAACCAAACAATCATTCTAATATTAAAAATAATGACAAAATACAAAAACAATAACATGTGTAACAATATTATTGACGGTAAGGATTAGAAGGTCAAGACCGAAATATTATTTTTTCGGAGTTTGCAAACATCATTTGGAGATGTTTTTCTGTCCAGACGCAAAGGTTCAACAGAAACCTGTCAATTGAGGTTTAGAGTATGGAATGCATTTTGACAACCATGCATGTTTCATCACTATTATTTTAAGATAACGCTTATTCTCAACAATAATTTCAAAATAAAATGCACTAACGTAATAAATATATTAAATGAAAAAGGAAATTAATATCTTTTGATTTTTTTTTAACTACAAGTGATAATCTAAATTACTATAAATTAAACTAATTTATAGGGAGGGATTCGAAACATTGGGTGCAAGGGGCATGCTCACTGCCTTGGCCAACGCGCCAACTTGCCTAACCCGCGTTGATCCTTTTCGAAATTTACATTTTAATTTAAAAGAAGCTTCATCTTCCACATTTTTATATGACACGGATAAATAAGTGAATTTGAAGTTAACATGATGAGAAGGCCAGCTCCTGGAAAAACATTCCTCTATGCTCAAAATTTCTAAATTCATCAAAGCTTGCACAACCTGGACTTAGTACAATAGTGTCCCCTGCAATAATGAGAAAATAAATTAAATAAGTTCCTTATCTTTGTGTCGCCAAAATTATAATATGTAGAGAAAAACTTGAAGGGGAGTTTTTAACAATGGAGGGTACATGTTGGGGATCAATAGAAATCCTTGATAATTTCCACACCAAATATTTTTTCTTGTGGTTCATTTTGTAACTTAAAACGGAGGAGGAAACTCAGTTATATCCAAATATAATGTTTTGATTTTATACTGAAACAATTTCAAAATTGAAGCAACTCTTCAAACAATGCTCCAGCAAAGCAGTGACTTTAGAAATTTCATTGGGAACCTGCTAATACGCTATTACACAATATTAAAGTTCCTAAAAGGCAGCGTGGATGTGCATGTAAAAGACATGGAAACAGATTTTGTGGCAGTTTATAGCAATGATGGAACATACCATGTTCTGCCATCCTCCTAGCCCAGCTGACTGCGCCCTTCAGATTTACTGCTCTGATACAGGGAATGCTAAGACCATTTTCAGACAATGTCTTCTGAATCAGCGTTCCGGAAGATCCAAACTTGGAGACATTGATGAACAGATAGCATTAGTATGCCAGAAATTTGGAATTAGTTGGCTAGGAAAAATTACAGATACAGGTAGACCATAATCTGATATTGGAAAACTAATACAAAATATGAAGACATAAGCAGTGATATGTGTAAGTAAAATATGAAGACATAAGCAGTGATATGTGTAAGTATAAATGAAGAGGAAAAGATGATATACAGTGATTACACATCTATGGTACTTCAAAGGTTCTATCAATTGTTCAAAACCATTAGACTTTTGTCCATCTAACACCTGCAAAAACAAGAAAAACAATATCATGGTATGCATAAAATCATGGCCTTGGACACTTGCCATGTGATGGTCCCGGAGAGATGCACAAACTCTCAATTCAAAAATCTATAGCTCGATCCAGAAGAAAATTGTCATACATTGACATGTGTGTTTGATAAAAAATAAAATAAAATTGAAGGCCACATCTAAGAGAAAGGTACTTTGACTTCATAAAGAAAGCAGACTTACTCCATTCAAATAAATGAAATCTAATGTAATTCTTTCACTCATATATAAACCAAACTCGTCACAGAATGAGAAGAGTAAAATGTTAGGAACAGGAGAAATTATTGTAAAATGCTGACGGTGCAGCACCAATAGCACATACACTAACCATTTTGACTTATATAATGCTTTCTTAAATAAGAATTTGACAAGCACCACAAAACAGGGATTTGTCACATGAATTTTAGATGAAACATAACAGAATGTAAGTCAGATTCTGGATCTCAATGGAATTAAATGTACAAGTTGGTTTAAACATCAACATGCACAATCATTAGCCAAATAATTATTATTTTTTGTTATTATAAAAGGTGTCTCAGTTCAGCCATTAATCTCATTCCAATAAGTTTTTCTATCTTTTCTTTCCACTTGACAATTGTGGTGAATGCAAAAGCATTCTCTAAGCTTTCCATGTATGTAAAAGAAATAAAGGCAGCTGAGCAATTATAAGGACTAAAGCAGCATTTACGACAAGCATTTAACTGTAACCTTTGCAAGGCCCCCGAGTAGAATCAGAGATTTTTGTCTCTTTAGACCCATTAGTCCTGCGTAAGTTGCTTCAACATTTGTTGCCTTACTGTCATCAACCCAAGTTACTCCATGGATATCCTTGCATACTGCATAACAAACAACACTGAATTAGTGAACAAGGAATGCAAAACTCAGCTTGGATCAAGGATGGGCTATTGGTCACAAAAGGGAATCTACTCTTTTTTCTTCCAAATCTGATCCCCAGGCCAAAAAAAAAAAAAGGTATGCTCGAAATAATTGATTTTATAATTTCCAATCAAAAGAGAATGACAAAAGAACAAGGCACTAAGCTGAATATGCTTACAGAAAACAAATAATTCACTACTTATAGAGATGCATCTGTTTCAGCTTACCAATTTGCATACGATGAGGTGGTGCCCTTAATTTTTCAATACTTGGACCAATGTCTTCAATATCAAGTCCAACATTCAGTCCAACAACAGATAGAGCAGCCACTGCAGCATTGTGATAGTTGTGTATCCCAATTGTGTTCATTGCACCCAACTGCAGTTGTGAATTGACTCCCAATGCAGGCACTTCAAAGCTTGCCATTTTTGCCTCCATATCAATCTTTCCATATATATTACCACAATTAACATCAGAGATGATACTAAATAGGCTTTTCCTAGAAAATTTCATAGTTTTTTATAAATAAAATGGCAATACTAAGTAATTCTTACTTTTACACCTGGAGTGGCTCCTATCCAAGCAAGATTAAGTTCATTCATGCTTTCCATAATTGCTTCATTCAAGTACTGGTTTCCTAAAATGGATTGCGAGAAAATCTGTTGAGACATACCGAATCTCATATAAGTAACTACATGAGTATCACCTAAATCACAGATTTATATACAGACAGTAGAGTGAATGAGGATAAGGTGAGACCAACTCAAAAGGCTCTCATCATCACATCTTTTCATTTTAAACTTGGTTCTAAAAATCGTATGCAGTATTTGATAAGGTTCATGCTTCATTTTTTAAAAAGATGTTCGATAACCAGATAGAAACATATAAAATTTGACTCACAGGGATGTAAATAGTTCTTAAACCAACAAACTGTATGGAATTAAATAGCTCATTTGTTGTTATTCATGGCACTTGAAGCAGTTATGACTTTATCTTTGGATGTAAACATCAGCACATGACAATCTACCTGAAATGAACTTGATCTACCTTGACCGACTTGCATTCCCAATCTCTGACATGAGGCCCAATGGACTTGGGAGACCATCTTAAGTATCACCAAGTCCACAGCTCATTGGAATGAGAAGTCATCCCAATAACATTTCTAGTAGTAGATTTCTCAAGGAAAAAAAAAAAGAAAAAAAAAAGGTAGAATTGTCCTGATCAAGGTTCAATCTAGGTGTCAACATCCATATATATCTTCCAGGTTGGGATCATTTTAATCAGGAACCTAATAATTTCCCTTTAAATAAAAGTTAGCTATAATAAATCTATGAATTTGTTTCTCGTCAAAAAGAGAAAAATGTAAGCATTCAACCTCACACGTTGTTTCCCATTCTTAAATTAATATTGCTATCAACAAAACGGGTTTAACCAGTATGCCTTCGATGCAATGTCCAACCCAACCATACAAGCTCTCTTTTCTTGCATGCTCTCAACTTTTTCCTATATCTAAAAGGAAGTAAATACATTTAACCAGAAAATGAAAAGTACATACCAAAACAAAGAAGCCCAAGCTTGGCATCAGTCATGTGAAGAAATAACCGGCATTTAGTCACTGCATAATCTCTCATTGTCCTGTGCCTTTCTAGATGATCAGGTGTAAGGTTCAACACCACAGCAACCTACAAAAAAAGCCTATAGTATTGGAAGAAGAAACTATGAAACACTACTGAAGCTGACAGGGCCAAGACAAAGCGAACTTTCAAAGACCACTTACAGAAGGGCAGAAACATTTGTTAGGAATCTCCATTTGATAACTGCTAACCTCCACAACTGCAACCTGGAAAAATGTAGGAACATCTTTATATGCCTATGACATGTCTCCTCTGGGCATCAAACACTTTCAAGTTGACCGAACAAATTCATAGTTGATCAATTATTTTCAACTATGCTATTGCAAAAGTCACTTTCATAAATAATATGGCACTGGAAGAGAATGCAAACCAAACAATTGGACTTACCTTAAACTTGGGTTTTAAAGAATGTGGCTGTAAGCATTGGAAAGCAGCCTCTGAGAGTGGACTCCCAAGGTTACCCCCCACAAATGTCTCGATGCCAAAATGGCTAAGCATCTACCTTCAAATGAGTAAAGAATATTAATTGATAGAATGTGGAACTCCATTTTACAACCGGATAAATTCATGATTTAAGAAAATAGATTTATCCTAGCAATTTCAAGATACTTTACATGGATACGCAGCTTCTATAGGCAACAGACAGGAAATTATGTCAATTGAAAGCAATACAAGTTGGAAGCAATTCTAAAGACAGCTTTATCTTAAATTTTATAAATTATACAGGCATTTTTTTCAGTTTTAATTATTCATCCATTTTTTGGAATTTGGGTATTGGGGGAACATATTTTGGTTGATAAGTAGTGAATTTCACAAAACGTCAGCACTTCATTTTTCTCATTGTTCATTTTTCATTTGGGCTTTGATTAAGGAATTCATTCGAACAGCAATTTGGTTCAGATTATGTTGCCATCAGCAACAATATGAGACATTTACTACTAAAATTACCATGAATAAGCATTAAAAAAAGATGTGTAACCTGCCCAGCAAAAGTGACAACAGTTGATTTTCCATTAGTCCCTGTCACTGCTAAAATCTTGATACTTTTTGGGAGAATTTCGGCAGCAAAATCCAACTCAGACATCACCTGCTTTCCCTGCATTTTGACAGGAAAAAAAAAACACCAAAATGTTCACAAACAAAAACAAAAAACAAAAAAAAAACAAAAAAAAAAGACAAAATCTCAAGAATAGTAGTTAGAAAAGAAGAATTGTCCACAAGGACCACAACTAAATGAGGCCGCTTATATCTCTAAGAATCATTTCCAATGCCTTTGCATTAATTCATGAAAATGGATTACAACACCAATTCACAACCAATACAAGTATGACAAAAGAATGCTACGCCATATAAAGCAAATAAAATTTTTGTATTCTCAAAAGATTTAAATGCACTAACAATTAACATATAACTCATAAACACTACTACTCACCAACTGCAACAAAGAGGAAAGACCATAGTTTTGTAGGGGAACTCCAGGGGACACGACCACCCTGTCCGCATTATCAAGTAGCTCTCCATCAAATTGGCCCAAAATTGTCCTCAATCCACCATTATCATTACCAAGCCTCCCAAAAATCGGATCTTGCTGCAAAAAAATTAGCACTTTAACTACTAAAACTATGCATGACTTTCCTTGTTTATGGTAAACCCAGTTACAAATGGGACAAATGGGTTCATGGGAATACCTCTAAAAGACCAAAGTTCGGATTCTGGTCAAAGGCTAAAACTGAAGCGCCTCTGGCCAGAGCAAGCCTGGCCGCAGCTCTCCCAGATTTTCCCAAACCGATAATCTGCAAAAACCAACTTTGGTTGGCGTATGGAAGTGCAATAACTCAAAGCAATAAGAGAAGGGAATGAAATAGCTCACAGCGACGGATTGGCCTCGAAGGTCCTGTTTTGTAGCGCATGATCGAATGGTTTTTGGGATTTTCAGCTTTGCGGAGCCATTAGGTTTGGGACTGAGAGTTCGGATTGCATATCCTTTGTTCAAAGATTGCAGCTTCATGGCGTTTGAGCGTTTACATCTGACTGTTCACTGAGAGTCTTGCTTGAAAGAGCGGTAAATCATTGTATGTATCTCAGTTCTTAGAGCCGTTGCCTCGTTTGGTTAACATAATGGATTTGAGGAACCACTTCTCATGTAGTTTCCTAAGAAATGGGAATGAAAGTTTTATTTCCCACTTTTGGTAATGTCGAGAAAGTAATTGGGAGATTTTACTTTGTTTCTTTTATCATGTTTGTTTTGAGTAGGAATGAAAAATAAAGTTTGTATAATTTTTTAGTTATACCCATATTAAATCAAATAAAAAAAGAATGCATTTAATGATACCTTATAATTATAAATTGTTCATAAGGATAAAATAGTCATGAAAATTGTACATTGAATGTTGTCTCATTTTCCCAAACTTTTCCCTGATGAGGGAAAATAAAACTCAAGCTAAGAGGAGGGTTTCACTTTCCCCTACTTTCTCATGTGTCAAGCAACCATTTTCCATGCATGGACTTACTAAACATGGGAAAGCAATTGAATTCTCATTCCCAAATTTTCTTTTCTATGAACCAAACGGGGCCTTAGAGAAACCGAAAAGAGGGTTTTGTAAAGGTTTTCGTTTCCTTCTTTTTTCTTTTTTGTTGTACCTCCTCCTTCTTTTTTGGGGAATCTATATATATATATATATATATTTATTTATTTATTTATTTATTTTTTTCACTTTTGGGATTTTGGGACATTTTCTTTTTTCTTCATAAAAATTTGGGACATTTTCACTTTAGAGGTTTGCTAAAAATAAAAAAATAAAATTGGGAGCTGTTATAAATACAATTATCCACTCATTGTTTATTGTTTATTTTTATTTCACTAATGCAAATTTAAAATCTAGCTTCAATTATATTAGCATTTAAGAACTATTGAGAGCTTTTTATCATTAGTAATGTGTAGATTTGAATATTTCACTATAAAATGAGACTAAGAAGAAAATATAAAAGGAGTATACAATACTTTTTGGAAGTGCCAACTACACCTTTTAAAAAAATAAGTAAATAAATACAAGGGGTTTGTAGCTCAAATTAGGCCTCATCAATGGACCGGGCTGGGCTGGGCCGGGCTTTAAAGAGGAGAGAGAAAATAACAGGCCGGGTTTTTTTGAAAATTCAAAGCTCAAGCCTAGCCCATGGGCCAGGCTTGAAAAAGCCTATCGAGCTGGGTCGAGCCGGGCCTAAATGGGCCTACTTTATTTTGTCTTTTTTTTTAAAATATGTATTTTTTTTTCTTTCTATGTTTTGGTGTGTTTCCATGTTTTCTCTTTTTTCATAGTTCTTTATTTACATTTGTCTATATGTTTATGTCTCCATTTTTTTCTTTGTTCATAACTTCATAGTTCTCTTTTTTTTTTTCTTCCAGAAATATAAAGATATAGTTATACAACCCCATATTAATAAAATTATATTTTATCTCATACTTCATTTTTTTAGTTCTTACAATGATAATAAATAATGATTTTCTCCATATTTCATTTAACTTGGGTTTTTATATATATTTATTTATATGTATGTGAGCCCGTGGGCTAGACTTTTATGGGCGGGCCGGGCCGGGCTTTCTTGGGCTCAAACGGGCCTAGCCAGGCTTTAGACACCCAAGCCCAAGCCCGGCCCACTCAACAATGGGATAAAATGCCATGAAACAAAGATGTCTAAAATGAAGAAGAGTCTGGTTGGGCTAAAGAGTTGCTAAAAAAGATAGTGAACTCAACTCTTCTGCTGATGCCCTGCATGATCACAAGGGGGCTTGCTTCCGTCTCATACATAAGAACGTCGACATAACCTAAAGTTATAAAAAGCTACTGGTTAAGTTCGATGTCTACCGCAAAGCTACTGAACAATCCAAGTCTAAGACTGTCATCGACGCATACAAGCTGGGCTACTTAGATTGCAAGAGTGGGGTCGTTCTTTGTCATTCCATTGAAGATGAAGATATCGACTTATTTTACCCTGACATGCCTCTTGCTCAAGGTGAGCAGATCAATGTTGTGGACATAAAGGCAACCAAAAAGCAAGTAGCTAATGAGACTATGGCTAATGAGCTTGACGCAGAGGATGATGATGCCAGGTAGGTCGCAATTGATGAATTTGTGACAGAGGCTGGGAGCAGGCAGCTAAGCTATTAAGCAGATGATTGCATTTAATGAGCATGTAGTTGAGGAGGGTGGAGCCGCAAAGAGCGTAGTTAATCAAGCGGAATCTAAAGAGGTTGCTAATCAAAGGTCACTTGTAGGAATTTCGCAGTAGAATGAAGACTCCTTTATCTTTTCAAGCTTTGTAACTTGCTTTTCTTTTTGAATAATTAGTCTCGGTTGACCATCTTTCTTTTGTTCAACTCTAGCTAGTTGGTCACTTTTGCTATGAAACTTCAGTTATTTCTTTAACTTCAATTTGCATTGAGTCTTTTGAACTACCTAAATGACCTGCTGACACCTTGGTTGCCTTTAGATGTGGCCTGATTAGCCTGCGTATCTCGAAAGACGCTTCATTTTTAATTGCCCATCGTCTCTATGAGGACGCTTTTGGACAGTGGTCTGTTTGACCTGCGCCTCCCGAAGGACACTTGATTTGTAATTGCCCTACGTCTCTCTGAGGACAATTTTGGACAGTGGTATGTTTGACCTACGTCTCCCGAAGGACACTTCATTTGTAGTTTTGCAACGTCTATCTCAAGAAGCTTTTGGACAGTGGTCTGTTTGACCTGTGCCTCCTGGAAGACGCTTCATTTGTAATCGTCATGCGTCTCCCTGAGGACTCTTTTGGATAGTGGTCTGTCTAACATGCGTCTTCTAGAGAACGCTTTTGGATAGTGGTCTCGTGCGCTTGCTTCCAACCATGGTTGCTCAAACAACATATTTAAAGCATTATTCTAAAATCATTTTGTTGATGCAGAATGCATATCCCTATTGCAATGAATTTTTCCCGAAAGCGATGATTGAGTTGTTAAACTTTATTATGGATAAGAGAGTTGACATGAACTTTATACGTGAAATTCCAATTTCTCTTGGTTGAGATAAATATATAACGAACACTTTTAAATGTCAATTAATTACCTCCAAAACTTAGGGTTTGGTTTTCCTATAAAATTTATTTTTGGTACATAAAATGGCAATACATTACTCATAAAGTTTACCACCAGTTGCATCCAATTCTGGAGATATTTCAGTAGAAAAAAACCACATCCTAAACCGCCTCAAGAAGCACATATCTATGTCGAATCCACCCCAACATGTCCTATTTTATCAGCTCTATGACTGATGAAACTATATCCATCATGGATAATCGTGCCAAAATAATTAAGGATCAAGAACATCCTAATCGTCCACGCTTCAGAGAGGAACTAAGTAATCTAGCACGCAACAAACTTCAGGATCACATGTATCTAAACTCATAGAGTTTACAATTGGAGCCATGGAGCTTTTATTCTTGCTTGGAACGCGACCTTGACAAGTAAGGTAACAGCTAAATTTTGTTATGGATTTTTTTAATATTAATATATTTCAAGGATTATTCTAAATCATTGTAATTGATACAGAATGTAGATCCCTATCGCAACGACTTCTTTCCAAAAGCAATGAACGAGTTGTTAAACTTTACTATGAATATGAGTGTTGACATGAACTTCATGTGTGATGTTTCAATTTCTCTTGATTGAGGTAAATAAATGACGAACAAATTTAAATGACAATTACTCACCTCCAAAACATAGGGTTTGGTCCTTCTATCATTAAACTTGTTTTTGATACATAAAATGGCAATACATTACTCCTAGAGTTTACCGCTAGTTGCAATGATATCCATATGATATCTAACCATACTAGTGAATAACCATATGATATCCATCGTGAAGTTCAACCACTTTGTCATTGCTTTCAGGGAGAAGTCATTGAGATAAAGATCTATGTCCTGCATCAGCTACAATGATTTTAAATAAATATATTAATATTAAAAAATTATCCACAACAAAATTAACTTCACGCATGAAGTTCATGTCAACAATCTTATAAATAATGAAGTTGAACAACTCTGTCATCGCTTTCAGAAAGAATTTGTTGAGATATGGATCTACGTTATGAATCAGCTAATATGATTTTAGAGTATTCCATTGAATATATTAGTTTTTAAAAAATCCACATAAATTTAGTAGTTACCTTTTTCCTTTTTTGTTTTGTTTTGTTTTGGGAAAGAGCTATTTCATTAACTCAAATCAAATAGGTAACATACATCATGAATAAATATGGCCTCGCTAAAACCTTCCCGGCGAAAACCACGAGGGTCAAAATCCGAATAGGAAAAAGTACCACAAATGCATAATACAAATAACATGGAACTAAAAAGTAGAGCTATCATGTTGGATACACTCTTTTAGCCACAACACTCCTGACTTAAACAAGAAAGCAAGATCTTGTTCCCACATGCTATACTGAGCAATCGGATGAGCCACTGTATTAGCACACTGAGGAACATATTTCACACTGAAATGGAAACATTGGTGTCTTAGCCGATAGATCTCCTCCACCAAACCCCCTTCAGCTGCCATACACTCACCCTCATAATTAATCATCTGGACTGCATTCAAACAATGAGTTTCAACTATCAAATGGGTAAAAGATGTATCCAATGCAAACAAAATTCATGTTTTAGTGCATAAATTTTGTTGCATGCTAGATTACTCAAGATCTCTCTAAAACGTCGAAGATTGGGATGTGATTGATCTGTACTTTTAGTTATAGTGGCACAATTGTCCATGATGGATATGATCGCCTCTTCCATGATGGATATAGTTTAGTCATATATGGACATAGAGGAAGAATCAATCATATATGGATACCTGAATGATGAAAATATATCCATCATGGAGAATCGTACCATAATAACTAAAAGTACGAATCAAGCACGCAATTCTAGCATGCAAAAAACTTCAAGACCACATAAATCTAAACTCTTAGCGTTTACAATTGGATTTATGAAGTTTATATTCTTGTCTGGAATGCGACCTTGACATGTAACGCAACAATTAAATTTTGTTGTGGATTTAAAAAAAAATATTAATATAGTTATTCTAAAATTATTGTAGCTGATACAAGATGTAGATCTCTATCTCAACGACTTCTCCCTGAAAACGATGACAGAGTTGTTGAACTTCATGATGGATATCATATGGATATAAACTAGTATGGTTGGATATCATATGGATATAAACTAGTATGGTTGGATATCATATGTACATGGTTGTGCACTGTTGTTGTTGAACTATTAGTGATTTTAGTATTTTACATGTACACTATTTGTTTTCAATTTGAAAGCTCCGCCAGTTCTGCATCGACAGTATTCCAAATTGCCCCATGTATGTAGGATATTACCTTTTGTATCTAATGCTGAAATGACTACTACTTTTTGCTATATGTATGCAATTCACTTTTACGGTCTTACTCCGCATTCTAACTCAATGATCTGAGGCATCTAGGCTACATTTGAAGCTCAAAATTACTCAAAATCATAAATTATCGTGCCATTTAATTGTGATTAGATGAATAGAATGCAATACTTATCAATAAAAAAAAACATTGAAATTCCAATATGATTGGTTTTGGTTTGATCTTTACAAAGATGACCTTTAAATAATGAAGACCCCAAAAGTAGAAAGTTGTATCATTATACCATACAATGCATACCGGGCGGATCCCTCTCATGAAACTACATGCATATATCTATATATTAGGGCCACACTCCACTTCTAGGGAGAATGTTTTTTTTTTTTTTTTCCTTTTCAAATTTCTAGATTTATATTGACAAGTTATTGAAAATCTGCATGTATGTGTATACATATATGCGTGTGTGTGTGTGTGTGTGTGTGTGTGTGTTAATTTGTTCTGATATAGTCTTATTGTGTGTGCTTGTAACACTACTTGTATAATTCAGACAAATCAGTAGGCAGTCATGTTCTATTGATAATCCCAATATTATTCTTTAAAGCAATTTTGCTGTATATCTGTGACTCTGTCCAGTATTATACTTACCCCACATTCTAACTCAATGATCTGAGGCATCTTGGCTACATTCGGAGATCAAAATTAGCCCGCATTCTAACTCAATGATTTGATGAAATGTGAAACTGAAACTTCCTATCTGTGTTTAACTTATCTGTTTGAGCACACCCAACTCATGCCAACAACATTGATTTTGAGTATACAATTTGATTCAGCTATTCATTTCTTTCTTTATTTGAATTACAGGGGTTTAATCATCATTGTATTTTGAGTTTTTGTTTTGAAGTATTAAACAAATATTTAGTAATTTAGTAATTGGATATCATATGGTTATGGTTGTGCACTATTGTTGTTGCACTATTAGTGATTTTAGTATTTTACATGTGCACTATTTGTCTTCAATTTAGTATTGTTGTTGCTCTAGTTGGAGGCAAAGTTTAGACCAATAGATGTTTGTTGAAAGAGCCCAAAGCTCATCGTGCCTGTTCTTGGTTGCTGGGAATAAATGGGCGAGGGTGTCATTAGGAGTATTATTGGTTATTCTCTAGCAGCATCTACAAGTCTTTGACAAAAAAAATATAGTGATCAAACGTCCATCAAATATATAGTGAGTTTACACTTCCAGCTTTCGATCCTACACAGAGGTGGACCTCGTCATAAAAAATTACCTATACATTACCATAATCCATTATTTGATGTCTTCACATTTTTAAAATAATTAGATTTTTCCAAACAAAGAAGAAGAATAATTATATTTTAAATAACATTTTAATTTTGTACAATTTTGACGTTGTATTAAAAATTTGCCTAATTTTTACTACAAACAACTGCCACTTCCAACCACCTCCATATCTCTTCAAATTTTCCCTACAAAGAGTGCCACCACCATCTCCGACCACCTCCGACGCAAGGTAACTCTCTTCTTCTCTACATATCTCTTACAACACATGATTAGGGGATTTCTTCAGGCTCTTTGAGGTATTTTTATGTATTTTGTGAGTGTTATGGCTGTTGTGGATTTTATCACTTTTGTGTTGCATTTGTTTGAGCTCATTTTTTTTTGATGATATAACGGGCTTAACTTGCTATGTTAATGAAACTTGATATCGACCTAAAAAAAAAGAAGCATTAACACATTTCTAATAGGGAGGGGAAAGGAACACAAGAAGGAAAGGAAACTTTTTCAAATAATTTTTTTAATACTTATACTCCCTTTTTTTTTATAAATATTTTTTAGGAAAAACCACATAAAACTCCATGAACTATAGGGTCATTTTCATGTTCATACCCAACTTTAGAGACATTAACGAGTACATACTCAAACTCCCGAAAACCCTACAATTTACTCCTTCCATTAGCCAAACCGTTAGTGAATTTGTTAAATGCTTATGTAACATTTGTAGGACCTATTTTTTAATTGACGTGGACTCAATAAGAAATAAAATAAATGAAAAACAATAAAATCTAAAATCTAAAAAATCTAAAAACCCAAAAAAAAAAAAAACTCATCTTCTCCGATATCCCCTTGCCTTCCAACCTAACCTCCAACCCCTCCCTACCCACAACTCCGATCCAGCAAAACGAAAAAAAAAAATCCAACCACCTCTTTCTCCCTTAGTCCTCTCTGTTATTGACAATGACCACAACCCATATTATTCCCGAAAAACCCGCACATACCCACAGATTGGAATCGACTTCACACATATCAGAAAAACCCGTCTTTGCTGCCAAATCGTAAAGCCCAGATTCTTCCTTGACGGACCTTGATGGAGATTTCAAATTTGATATTGGGTGAGTTATTCCTAGAAACGAATCAGTGTTTGGATTTGGACTATAGTTGTGATATGAAGCTGCTGGAGGTGAAAGAAGAAGTGAGGTTGGCGAATAACTCGCTGAGTGGTGAGCTTCCTGGTGGGATTGTAATATGCAGTTTGCTATAGGTTCTTGATGTTAAAGGAAGCAGATTTTGGGGTCAAGTTCCTTCCTTTTGGGGAGGAATTAGAAGCTTGAAGGTGTTCTATTTGGGAGAGAATTTTTTCGCCAGTGCCATTTGGTAGAGTTTGGGGGCAATTTCAGAGCTCAAATCATTGAATTTGAGCAACAATAATCTGACTGGCAAAGTTCCAGATGAGCTCTTGGTGCAGCTAACCAACTTGACTATTTTGAACCTGAGCAATAGCAAGTTTTCTAGTGAGATTAATGTTGGGGAGTTGAGGAGCTTGTAGGTTTTAAATTTGAGCAACTGGGGGTTTTTAGGAGGCGTTCCTGCGACTATTTAGAGGTTTGATGAAGCTTGAAACATTGGATTTGAGTAAACAAAAGCTTTATGGGGAGAGAGATCTAATAGGGGTGGAGGTCCTAGACCATCTTCGTCTCTTACTCTCTCTGTCATCTCTGTCTCTAACCTATGGGAAAACCCTTGAAATCAAATAGAGAAGCTGAAACTTTATCAAACCCTCATTGAGTTCTCCATAAATCTCGTGGAATTGGAAGCAATCAAAGGCATCCGATGGTGCTAGAACTCATGGCCGGCTTCGAATACGAGTCTCGTGGCCGTCTTGGAACCCAGTCACTTGCCGCCAATACGACACCATATTGAACTTATATGCTCGGAGGGATTTGGGGATTTGGATTTTAGATTTGCCTATGAATGATTGAGGGATTTAGGGGCTGTGGAGGTTGAATCTGGGAGGGGTTAATTGGTTGGTTGTTGCAGTGGGGGTTTAAGTGGGGTGGGGTTTGGATATCGTCGGAGGTGAAGAGTAAGCTAGTGGGGAAGGGGCGGTGGTTGTTAGGTTTTGGTGTTAGAGGAGGGTGGTGTTGGATTTTAATTTATTTTAACTATATTTTTATTGTTAAATTAATTTAAACAACAAAAGAATTTTTTGTTAATTTTATTTCTTATGTGGAGTCCACATCAATTAAAAAATAGGTCTCACTTTTGCCATATTAGCATTTAACAGATTAACTAACAATTTGGCTAACAGATGGGGTAAATTGTAGGGTTTCTGAGAGTTTGAGTATGTACTCATAAATGTCTCTAAAGTTGAGTATGAATTTGAAAATGACCCTATAATTTAGGGGGTGTTATGTATTTTTATTTATTTATGATTATAACAAAAAAAAAAAGGAATGAAAGTGGATAAAAGAGGAGTGAAAACGTACAATTTCTAACAAAAGGAGTGTAAGTGGACAAAAGAGAAGTGGGAAAATCAGCTCTCTATTTTTATCTCTAATAGAAATGATATAACCAAAAGAAAAATCGAACCGAGACCTTGAGAAATGAGTAAACTTCCTTGCATTTTTTTTTTTGGGATGAACTAAAGCTTAACTCTCATCACCAGAGTTAGGGCAAATCCACAATCTCGAAGTGGAAAGACTTTTACTCGTGGCACCCAACTGCCTGCTACCAGCTGTATGGATGTTTGCACATTATTTGTTACTTCCTTTTGGATACAATTTGTTTTTCTTTAATATTTAAAGTTGGTACAATATGAGTTAAAAAAATGTTACAAAGGGAATGAAATATTACTTGGAAATTAAGGAGATACAAAGTATTATTTTCTAGACTTTGGCCTTGTTTGGTTCATGAGAAAAAATGTTTGGAGATGGAAAATCAATTGCTTTTCAATGTTTGATAGTTCCATGCATGAGAAATGGTTGCTTGGCATATGGGTTTTTCCTCCTCATGAGAAAGTTTGGAAAAATGAGCCAATATTAAATGCACATTTTTTTATGATCATTTCGTCCCCATTAATGATTTAGAATTACAATATATTATTAAATGCATTTTTTTATTTGATTTAATATGGGTATTATTGGAAAATTATACAAACTTCGTTTTCCATTTCTATTCAAAACAAATATGTGAAAAAAAATATAGTAATATCTCCCGGCATTACCAAACGTGAATCTTCCATTCCGTCCCTCAAATTTGTTCTGTGAACCAAACGGGTCCGTATAGTATTTCTTTTTTGTCAAAATATTTTTAAGAGTAATTTGAAAAAGGCCAGTTGAAAATGGCGCATAACTTGAGAACAGTACCATAGAGAGACTAGAATCCCCTACTCAATACTCGCCAAACCTCCGTCTCCGTGGTGTCGTCGACTCGTCGAGCATGGCTTGGGATTTGATCTATTGGCTTATCTGCTTCTGCATCGACCTTGCCCTCTTCGCCTCAAGCCTTTACCAGGTATTTTATCATTAATCTCTAAAACCTTAATAATGTCGCCACTTTTAAACCCTAGCACCGTTGCTTCTCCTTTTTCTTAATTTTTCTTTTCTTGGGCCTTTTGGCTTTGTTTTGTTAACGCTGGAACGAAGAGCTTTACTGAGATCTGTAAGGTGCGCTGAATTTTCATGGGCAAATGGACATTTTTGAGGGTTTTGAAACTTTCTGTCTTAGTTTCCTACTGGTTTCTCTGCTTCCAAACAGCGGTTCATAGTTGCTATGCATTTGGATTGCATACTTTTGCTAATCAATGGCTCTGTTTTTCTCTTTAGTTTTAGAGCTAGAGTTTAGACAACTTGACCATATTGCATAAGGAGACTGCCTCACATTACTAGTTATTAATATGAATAAATACAGACAAAATCAGTGGAAAATTTATGATCCAGATAGAAGAAATTCTTTTTTGTATGTGGGTTGGAGCACTGGGGTTGTTTGAATTTAATTTATTCTGCCTATTGTAAAAAAATGTTGATGATTGTGTTGAACTAGTTCTCTTTTTCTACAATGAGCTCTTAAGGATATGTTGTTCTTATGTTGCTAGTTTCGTTCTCATAGCCTGAATTTTCCGTAGCATAGTTGCTTGTAATTGGCAGCATTAATGTAATTCATATTTATGTTGAAGTGAAACACCACTAACTTTAATTTTTCTTCTCATATGTATTTTGTAGTACGTGATGCTAACGGACTTGGAGGCTGACTATATCAACCCTTACGAATTATCATCTCGCATCAATCAATTGGTTGTCCCTGAGTTTGTAGTGCATATAGTCTTCTGTTCGCTTTTCCTCGTGACACAGCATTGGTTCATGTTCCTGATTACAGTCCCCATTACTTGCTATATTGTGATGTTGTAAGTGTTACTTCTCATTTAAATATGCAAATGATTGCAATAGATTGTTAAAATTATGCAATGCTATTTCTCAATATAATGCTTCTGATACAATGTGGTTAACTCATATGAATGCACATGGGAACGATAATCAAGATCTAGTTAACTTTTTGAACATGATTGGAATTCTTCCATTTTGAAATTGTGACAAATAGCCTTACTAGGCTTATGAGGATCCATTCACTAAGCCTATCTTGCTTATGAGAAGCTAAGGTGTTTAAAACTAGAAGTAGTGTGCAACTATAGACTAAAACATAGAATACTTCTATGATCGAATTTAAAGGTAACAACTTCTGTCCTAAATAGTAACCAACCATTGCAATATTATGCCTTTGAGAATGTGGTTGAACTGCATTGCTTTTTCTTTTGAATTCAGTAATCAGCTGATTTGACATACTTTATTTGACACTATTTTCCATCAATAAAGTCACTGTTATATTTTAAAGTTCTTTTGGAAAGAGCACAGGGATGGTGACCAGAAGGACTTCTGTTACTTTTAACTTGCCTATTTATTTTCATTATCTGCCCTCTTCACATCGGCATGATGTGATCTGTGGATGACCATTTAGAAGAATGAATGAAACTCTATAGCCTTTGCTCTTTCCTTTAAAATTCATTGACCTCATATCTGGAAATTTTGATTGTATTGATGTATTTAATTTCACAAAATGATAACAAAAAAGCCAAAGCCATTATCATTGTTCCTCTCCACTGATTTCCTGTCCTAATAGTAGGAATTTTTGTATGTGTATTCGCATATACACACTAAAATATATTCGGGAAACATCTCTTCTGCTACATGCTATTAGCAGTGACAACTTGGGACGGTTTTTGGTTTTTGGTCTTGTGATGATTATAACTTTTGATCTGCTGTTGTAGTTAAAATGAGTGGTCAAACACGAAAGAATGGAAATAATTGATTGACCCACTACAAATTCGCTTTTGTTTTGGCTTATAGTTCATCATATTACATGTGTGCCCATACATATGCATGTCTTGGAGTGTTGGTACGTTTGTGTTGGGGCTGGGTTGAAATTGCATTCCTGACTGCATAACCATCCTGTTCCTATAATTCAGGTTTGTAAAACAGCAGCATCTTATTGATGTCACTGAAGTCTTCAGGGTTCTTAATACTGAGAAGAAGTGCCGGCTTGTCAAACTTGGTTTTTACTTTTCTCTCCTCGCTATCATCATTGTCAGGTTTGTTCTTTACTGTATAAATAGACAGGTCTTTGTTATCTTCTGTAGTGGAATGAATTTTGCTATTTGCTTTATCTGTTATTTCATTATTTCTAATTAAGTGTTTCTTGCTGTTTGGGTATAGACTTGCCATCTCTGGAATATTATTTCCGAGGTCCAGATCTGAAGAATTTGACCTTCGTGCCTCTTTTCTAGAATTCTAGAACCAATGCTTTGTAATCTAGTTTGAATAATATTCCTAAATCCCATATCTTTCACTTATTTGAGATAGTTTAGCACCTGATAACATGAAGGATTAACTTATTCCTTTGTTTATATTAGCTTGCAAAAATTTCTCAACTGGGTTTTCTCTATTTCTTTTATCATGATATGGATTACTTTTACAAGTTGCTCTTTATATAGTGGTGATGTGTTTAAGATTTCTTGATGACCCCGCAACCATGGTATCCAGTTTCATTGTCTTTTACTTGAATGTATTGACTTCTACCAAGAATCATCTCCCTGGACAAAAAAGAAAGGACATTAAGCTTCTGAAATGTGATATCCACCCATTAGTGAATATGTCTTATTCAACACACAGGATTCCTTGTTATCGATCAAATTGTAATAAACACCTCTTTACAATAGGTTGTCTTTCAAGAGCCTGAATCAAATATTTTAATAATCTGATTTACATCAAATAAAGGAGAATACTTGCTTATTGATGAAATTGTGGATAATTTTCTATAAGCAGTATGCAAAGTTCACTGAAAACTCGATGCACACTTGCTTTCATTTTGCATCTAACTTTCTTCAGTTGGTGAAATTATTTATATTTCATTGTTCATGGGAGGAATTTATTTTTCAAAGATAAGAAGGGTTTTCTTAAATAATGTCAATGAGGACATCACACACAGCTATGCTCTTACGAGAGAGAGAGAGAGAGAGAGAGAGAGAGAGAGAGAGAGAGAGAGAGAGAGAGAGAGAGTTTTCTTTGTCCACTCAAAAGCGCCATCTAAAAATTGGTGCTCCTTTAGGAATGTTCTACCCCTTCAAAAAGCTCTACTGTTTTGTTTGTGCCATAAGCACCAAAAGATACTCAACATCTTGAAATTGATTTTGTTAAGCCTTCTATTTTCTTTCTTCATCAGTTTATCTGGAGGCAACATTTGTGGTCGGTAGTTGCTTCTTTTGCCTCCCTCAGTGACTTATCGTTATCGAATGCTGATAAAAAATCCTAATTTGCAGGATTACAATAGCTGCTTTCAACTCTTTGACTAGTGAGGAACATGCTGTGAATATATTTTGATTGCTCACTGCCTGACAGTTATATAAAAGCCATTCATTGTAAGTTCGTTTTCCATGTTTGTTATCTGTATTACTAAAAGATGAATTCTAGCTCAGGGGAATAGTCAATCTAGAGCTCAAACGGTAGAATGATTCAGTGAACAGCCATACCCCTTTGTTGTTTTGATATCTGAAGTATTCCTTGTGACTGATAGATATGAGAAATCCTTGTAGATTGTACCCTTTTTTTTTCTTCGATCAAAGTAGATTGTACCTTTATTTTCGGGATTAATGGTATAGTTGTTAATTCAATTGTCTTGAGTACTTTAATCATGACCCAGGTTCAGATATGTCATTTAATGTATAATGGCTTTAAAAGTATATCCATGTTCATCCATTCATTATCTACCCTAATAGAGTGAGTGTTCTATACAAAATGCTTCATGCTAAGGTGTAGTCACAGATGTAGAATCTTTTATGGTCAATCTTTGCATCTAAAAAATGGTACACAACACATTTCTGTGTGTGAAGAAAATGACCGCAGAACCTGGCTTCCAACACTCCTAGTTCATAGGACACCCTAGTGTCAAATCATGCACCGTTGCTATCCTTGCTGCCATATTAGTGAATGTTTAAACTTCTAAGTTTTGTGTTCAGCTAAATGTTGAACTTATATCTATTGTAAATGTACCTTTCTTCCTCTTTTAACCACCCCACAACTCTAGGCCCTGTAATGCGAGAAAAACTTCTCTATCACCGGTTGCACCTAAGATTTTCTCATGTAATGCAGAGAAAACTCTGTGCTTGTAATTCTAGGTTCTAGGTTGAAATAGCCTATGTGATATTTTAGAGGGCTACCATGATTAATGATTTGGGCTTTAGTTGTTAGACCCAAACTTTGATGTGTATTGTTAGGGCTTTCAGACATTGCTAGAGCATCCAGCCCAGCTGAAATTGGCAACGTTGGAAGGCTCCATACCAAACTGAGCTCTGAAATGACAAACGCATCAAAATGGGCCCCATGTCCTCCACTCAACAGCTTGACAGACCAGACATACGGTAGGCAGCTGGACAACAGCCTGCCTTTCTTTGTACAATCAAAAGATACTAATAATGTATTGATTAGGCCCACCTAAAAACATCATCAAGTCCAGCAGGCTCCTTATTCTCAGTGGGCTCCACCCTGATGGGAAATTTTTAACCACAGATTATATAGTACCCTACACCCCATTGGTCCTTGACTTTTAGCATGTTGGGTCCTTTTCGGGCCCTAGACTTGACTATAGTTGTCTTCCTGTTTTTGAACTGGGCCCAGCATCATTAAGGCCTATTTTGAGCTACAGAAAAGTGGGTCGTAATCAGGATGGTCAGTGGTCACCATCAAGTGGGCCCGTCAGCTGGACAACATCTGACCGTCCGATGTACCAGCCCTGTGTTCTTGCTAATTTACCCAAAAGGACTGTTGGGGGTAACTGAAAGAAAAGTATGTGGAGCCAAAGTCATGTGCTGTCTTCTAGCTGTTGGGGAAAAATATTTCCACAAGCCTTTGCTTACATGCTTCCATGTGTTGAGGTACGGGCTTCAACGCTGACCTCTGACATAAAATGAACTCACTTTTAGATTCACAAGCTGCACTTAAAGATTTGTTTGGTTCATTGTTTTTCGTGATCTCAAAATTTCCAAGGTAAAGGGATGAAAAGTAATTTGAATTGTTTTAGAAATTCTTCAGAAACAATTATCAGCCCTTTTCTCTTTTTCCTCTCTTTCTAAACCAATGCAGAGTGCATTTGTGCATGTTAGATTGATGTTGCATTTGTAGTTGTGCAATTTTTTTTTTTTTTAATACAAGTGTTATTCTAATTTAAACTAATCTAAACAACACGGAGGGGGATTCGAACTCGAATGCATAGTGGGGAACACATCTGCTTTAGCCAACTAGCATATTGAAAATTAAGGATCATAGAATTTTCCCAATGAGCTGGTTCTGGACTATAATGTTCCATCCGTCAACAACCTCATAATATCCACACCATATAGGGTTATGTTATCCAAATATTTAATGGTCATGTCTTGGTTGTTGCTTGCTATCACCTTCAGTATGGCCTTCAGATTTTGTGCAGCTCGTGCATTGCACCTTTCATTGTGTAGGCCTTGTTTCTTTGCTCTTTGAAAATCACTTTCAATGTTGCATTTATGTTATTTCCATTAGTAAAATTTGAATTTACTGCAGCAAAGCAGTTTATGATTCACCTTATTCTGTGGTATGCTTATGATGGAGACATTTTTACAAGTGCTCTTAGACTTACATGCCTTTTGGATTGGGGTTATGAGTTATTTCATTCAAGAATTTGGTTTGGAAAATGGCCTCTCAGGTGGGCCCCCAACCACCAGGGGGGCGGCCCCGACTTGAATTAGGCACTTGTACGTTTTTGTGGCAGACGGTGTTTTGTAATTGGATGGTAGAGTTAGAGCAATTCATTTTTTAGTAGACATGTTATGTTGTCAGGCTGTTTTTTGAATCATTGATGAGACAAGTTATATCTTTGAATTTGTGCTTGCAATTCACAGCCTACAGTAGGGTTTAGACCCAGTATCTTATATGGTTTCTATAGGAACTGTTGTAGACCTGATTTACAACTTTTATTTTTTTTGTTGAAGTTTGGAAGGGGAGGGGAGGGGAGGTGTCATTAGAGTTCGAATCTGAGGTCATTGATATGCAAGTAAATGCTCATATCACTGAGCTATGGACCCGTTTGCAGACATGTTTTAGAACTAGCACAAAGAAAACTACTTGTGTTCCTACCAAGTGTGAATGATGCAGGCAATCTTCCTCTAATCTAAGTCAGAAAAGACATTCTAAATTGTCAAATAAATGCTGCTCTAAATAGGCCTTCTAAGGGCCATCTTCACGTGGACTTCACACAGATGAAAGCCCAGTGAGGTGGACATTCTCGTGCCTTTTAGCATCATTTTTCCATCTTCCATATGTGGTTGCTTTCAAAATCTTCTGTGGTCCAAACCCCAAAATTCCAAATGCAAACCTTTGTGTCAAACCATCTGCAAATCAATGTCAACAATCTATCTAATTCCAAATGCCAATTGTCCCCCTTTTCATTTTGTTTCTTAATGAGTTGTTCTTTCCCAATTGTCTCTGGGGTGTGGAAGCGACCATAGATATTGAGTCAACTGAGCAATTTATCATTATGGGTAAAAAATATACATACTCTTGTGAAGACCATACATAGTGTGCGAGAAACAATTTTTCATTTTCTTTTTAAATGTTGCAACTATTAAGATGAAAAAAGCTTTTTTAGTGTTGTGGTGTAGTACAAACTAGTGGTTGTTATGAATCTATACCTTATAGAAAAGGGTGAATCTTATTTACTTCATTTGGGAGTGATTTTGGATATGCCATAATCACTTTTGGAAAGAAGCACCTCTCATGTGCTTCTCTATATAATCATTTTAAGGACTCGTTTGTGACTGCTTCTCTAAGAAATACTTTTGCTCATAAGCGCTTCTAACAAAAGCACTTTTATTATAAAAATTTAGAATTTTCATAAAAAATTAAAGTGCTTCCTGAAGAAGCACATAAGAGGTGCTTCTCCATGAGGCGCTTCTATGACCCAGAAGCGCTTCTAAACTTTTATGCCAAAAGCTGTCAGAAGCATTTTTCGTTATCAGAAAGCGCTTTTGGCCCTTCCAAAAGCATTTCCAAACAGGCCCTAAGTGATTTTAAATTATTCTGGATAGAAGCACCTCTCATGTGTTTCTCCATAAAATCACTTGAAGTCACTTGAAACCACTTCCAATGATTATATTGAGAAGTGATTCTCCATAAAAGTGTTGTTTGACCTATTTAGAATCACTTCCAAACAAGCCCATAATAGTTAGCGTGTAATATAAGTTTACATTTTGTACATTTGTATATGTTGAGTCAGTCCTCTAGTAAGTCTGCCCTTATTTGAAAAATAAAAGTAAAAATGCACACATCTTTTCTAGGCCTATACTCTACAAAGTAATTCAACAATTGGAATCTGATAATCACTATAGAGCTTCTCAAATTGCAATTTTGTGTTTCTGAAAAGCCAATTTCTCCATTCGGGACATATAAATAGATCCAAATGCATGTGGAAGATTGTTGTGCATTAGATATAAGATGTGACAATATTGTTCCATACAAATAGACATGACAAGCCGTGCAATGTTGTGTGAAAAGATATTTGACATATACGTTGCATAAATTCATTTTATTATTATTATTATTTGTTTTGTATGTTCATAATATAATCAATTAGAAAATTTTAAATTTATTTTAATGTTTTAATACATATGTTTTTGTTAATATTATATCATAAACTACAAAAACTTGTCATTCACTCATATTATAATGCATGAATTAGTAGAATCATTTGTCGAAATTCTAGTACCGGACAATAATTTGTCTATAAATCTACACAATTTAAAAAACAAAAGTTTTGCACAAACAGTAGAGTTTGGATATGTTCATCAAATTATGCGTACAGGTCAATATCTTATTTGTTAGTGGTTAATAATAAATAAACCTAAATTTGAATCAAATTTATGATCAAGTTATTTGGTTAATAGATTTCCCTAACAAATCATGACCAATTCATGATCAAGTTAAGAACAAAATTACAAATAGGAAGCGCAATACTCTTTAAAAAAAAAAAAAAATAGTCATTTTCAAATTGCATATATGGATGACCAAACACAAATCATAATGGCAATCATGGTGCTTGACATGTTAATTCATGTTTATCGTACAACATCTTATCCCGAACATCAATCATTACTTGCAAAGATGAACAGTTCATGTAATTTGAGTCTCAAGCTCACCTTGAAAATTTATAAATAAATAAATAAAAAGGAATACCTTGAGAACACAAACTCTGTTGAAAAACAAGCCCACATACATTAAATATGGTAGGGCTGTTGTTGAGACTGTTTATTTCAATGTTGCATGATTGTTGAGGACACAAAAACCTACAGAAGTTCAAGTACATACATACGCCATAATCAAACTGACATTTTTCTGGTCTCTATGTTTTGTTGTTCCCCATCTCACTTCCTCTAGGGCTAGTCATGGGTTAAAAACAGATTCACCTTCATTATTTGTATGGATGTGATAATCACACAAATGGATTATGGAAGCAAGTAATCTCAAATGGTTGGAGTTGTGTGGCTTGATACAAGTTATGGATGCGAGAGTAGCTATATGATCCTATGATCCCATTTTGGAGAAGTACCATTTACTCCGAGACGTTTTGGGATAAAAATCCACAACTAATTTGGTTTATTAGGCCATTGTAGTGTGTGACCATTTATTCTTGGTCAAAAGTCACTTTTGGTCTCTGTATTTTGCCTCTTTTTCACTTTTGGTCCCTGTATTTTCAATTCAGTCAATTGTGCCCTTATAGTTTCACAATTGTAGTCAATTTATTTCACGGGATCAAAGGTATTTTCGTCCATTTATGTCATTTAAACATCATGGCCAAGTAGAAACTCCCTATTTCATGTTAAGGTGCGAAAATGTGAATTTCGATTTAGGACTTTTCCCAAACTTGGGTTCATGTTGTAAGATTTGGGGAAATTTGTCAAGGGCTTGGATTGAGGACAATCTAAGAGTGAGATAAATGTCAAAAATGGACGGAAATATCCCTAACTCTGTGAAATAAATTGACGAAATTCTCGACTTGTCATTCAATTACTACAATTATGAAACTACAAGGGCACAATTGACCTTATTAAAACTACAGAGACCAAAAATGAAACAGAGACAAACTACAAAGATCAAAATTGACCTTTTTTGACCGTTCTATGCTCAAAAACAAATTCAGTTGAGGTAGAATAGAACCACCAGTTGAAATTAAAAAGTTTTGAAGGGCATTGAATATGAAAATATGGACCACAGTCCAACAGCCATAGGCTCTGTGTTCAAGCCAACTTGCACAAAGCTTAAAAGCAATTAATTTCTTTGGAGGCACTGAAAAAAGGCATGGCTCAAGCCCTGCCATGGTCTAAGCAACTGGGGTACTGGTCAAGTATTTCTCAATTGACTTACAATAAGCTCCTACGAAACCATTAACGATTCATATATTAAATGATTGTCATTAACTATAAGTTACTACATGAATCAAATGAATTATTTGTACAATTGTGGCTGATGACATGACCAACATAGAGTCTTAAGTGTTTTGCAGACCTAGACGCCGATCAATCGACAAAAACTATTCAATAACACTAGAAACATCAAATTTTTTAGACCAAATAATGCAACAATTTTTTATTTGGTTTGAATTTAATTTTGATTATTAAATTATTTTAATGTCCTATTGAGTGTTTTGGATTTTTTTAATGAGATTTTGGAGTTGAGCTTGTTTTAAGAAATTGTGGAGCAATCTAAGGAATCTTGTGGAAGATGTGCGGCTTTTGTTGGTGACTTGTGAGGTGTTGGAAGTGATCCACCAGCCGCGACAAGGGAACAATGTGGCTCATGTATTGGCACAATTTGGGTTGAGAGAAGGCCGTAGGTTTGTGCGGGCGTCTACATTAGCTTTTGATAGGGTTGAGGTTTGAATTTTTTGTTTTACAGAAAGCGTTGTGGTACTCTTTTTTTTATATCGGATTTTCCCCTTTGGGTTTTATAGCAAGGTTTTAATGAAGCCACATATAGCTCCCTCACCTGTTGATTACTTGGGTATGTCTGTTTTCAGTTGCTAATGAAATCCCTCCTTTGATAAGGAAAAAAAAAAAAGAAATTGATGGTAGTTTTGTAATTTATAGGAAGTTCGAAGTCTCTTTATTATATTATAAATGGGTTTTGAGTATGTTTCTAAAGTCCATTTCATATAGAGTTTTTATATAATTTGAATTTTTATAATGAGTATAATTGTAAATCTCCTAAAAATTAATTTCGTTTTCATTCTGGTTAGGTCCGACTTTGACAGTGATAAATCAGAAAACCTTTTCTTCATTAATTTAATTTGGGTGGGGGTTTAGAAAAGCCTGAATGAGAGAGAGACTAAGAAAGCTAGTATGGGCCCAAACTTAAATTTTTGAACTTATGGACCAAAACACATAATGATGCCTGGGTTGGGCCTGCCTGTATATATGCTGTAAATTTAATCAACGGCTATGAAGTCGCTTCCGTGTTCTAATGTTGGATCATCCACGCCCAATGAACCCCACCACTTAGATCTCTTGCAAGACATAAAGATAAGATTAGCCGTTGATCTGATCACAACCACTCATTGTTGGTGTTAGATTGCTTTCCATTTGCTTAATCCAATCGTATAAAGTACAAACTCTTTCCATGTGAATGGAGGCACAAAGTAAAACAATTAAAAAATAATATCCAACACACGATCTATTAGTGTAGTGGTTTGGAGTAATTAATTCCTTAGGCAAGATTCTGGGTTCGAGTTCTAGCATCAGTGTAGTGTGTGTGAGTTTAGTATATTATCGTCCCTCTCAATAAGAAAGGTCCTAAAAAAAACAATATTCTTTTTTTTTCTTATACAAAAAAGACTATTATGTACAATATTTATTGATCACGTTATAGTCAAATTTTCAACCCATTTTTTCAAATTTAGCTCTTCCAATTCAGAAATTTGACTCATCTAATGATAGATCACATATTGAATAGAAGTGTGAATAATCAAATTAAGTGAATATCACATTTATTGAAGATGGAATATGAAATGTGAATGCGAAGAATCAAAGTTATGGTATTGTTTTTTCTACAAAAGTCATGTGTATGGCATATTTTTATGTGTAACATTGTCCTTTTGTTTCCCAAACTTTTGTTCTTTTTAGCAAAGATAAAAAATGCTTAAAGTTTCAACTTTTATTTCCGAACTTATGTCACACTTGATGTGCACAACGTATAATTACATTGAAAATCAACCATGATAGAAAATTTAACAGGACAATATCATGTTAGTTGGAAAATAAAGCATTGTTATTTGAACGTAATCACAATATCAATAAACAAAACACAATAATTACATCATTATCACTAGATTGTGACATATTATAGATTTCTCCCAAACATATCAAAATTAGGAGGCAATAAAGCAATTTAAACATAATCTCATATGATATTCCAAGAGCACTTTAACTTCTTAGAGCAGCAAAAGGGAGATGATGTTGGAAAGCCGAGTAGCCTACGGCCCTAAGTAGACACAAATGTCAGGCCTAATGTTTTTGCACCAAAAAAACCAACTAAAAAAGAACTTGTATCTTAAACAGTTGTGAGCATTTATCCATACATCCAAAAATTTTATGTTCAATTTTCCTATCTCAGTATTGCTCGTACATAAAATAAAAAAACAAAAAAAGCCAAGCAAGCAGTAAATAATTTACTGAGTGAGTCAGTTTGACTCGCCCCCTCTACGTTGACTAGTTAGGAGGAAGGCTACTGCTCTGCTAGTTGTGTAAATAAATTGTGTGTGGATGGACAATTGAGGCATAATAATTAAAAGAATTATTATTATTATTATTGTTGGGTCTAAATAATTATAAATGCAAGAAAATGACGGGTCATCTTCTCGCTGTTACTAACTCTGTCGGGCCTTTGCTTCGCGGGCGGTCCCCGCCGCGCCCCCTATGAACAGATTCTAATATCACAGCTTTACGGCCCAACGGAAACCCCATCCTAAACATTTTATTTAGTTATTTATTTATTTTTCATGTGATTAAAAGATAGGCCAATCAATGATATAAACATGTATCGTCAAGGAGGCTGATTTTGTTGCGGATGCGACTACGGATACGGGACATTCTCATGCTTCTTTCTTGGACTCAAAATTATATGTTACTACTTAAACTTATACATATATCTTCTCTAGTTGTTGGGAGTGTCGTTGACATTTTTTTAAGTATAATCAATAGTCTAAACTACGTATGGTGTCGTTGTCGTTTGACTGTAATGTTTATGCTACTTTTTCTCATAAAAAGTTGTAAGGATGAGACTGTGTTAACAAGTGAGGACTTAAGTATCATCATTGGTTTAATTTTCTTTGTTTTCGTTGTAATATGCGTAAGATATTAACCTTCATTTACTAAATTAGGTGACTGACTAACACACAATATTCTTTCAAATATTACATTTGACAAGAATATGAATAATCATGAGATATATGTTGGATAGCTCGCTAGATTCAAAGTATACTGAAGTAAGAAATAAAGGATGCCAACTTCTAAATTCTGTTCAAATTAAAAGTAGATGATGACTTAGTCATGAAAGAATGATAAGTTTTCAAATTTGGATGCCAACTTCCAAATTTTCTCCGTAAAGTTCGTCTCCATTTCTTCTTTCAATCTAATTCAATTCTAGACACCAAACACACCGTGAATCAAGTGAATCGTCACTGGCACTGGTCTCCGTGACCAGCAAGACCTTTCTATTAACAAGAAGATGTTAGATGAAAATGAAATGCATGTACAATATCAATTAAAAGTGCAAAAGAGAGAAAAAAATAGTTAAAAGGTTAAACTTTAAAAAAAACGAAAAAGGAAAAAAAAAATGGATGCAGCGTTTGCCATAGGGTGGTGGTCCCCATTGTTCATTTCCTCCTTTTACCTCTCTCTCCCTCCCTCTCTCCCTCTCTCACCTCAACTCAGCTCTCGACGAACTGTACAAATGGAGGTAACAAATACCCGTATAATTAAACAGGACGCCCAAAACAAGCGAAGTTGCTTTCTCTATACTTCAAATGGTTGAGAAGTAATCTCTCTTCATAAAACCAACACTCACTCACTCTCTCTCTCTCTCTCTCTCTCTCTCTCTCTCTCTCTCTCTCAGAGACAAACACAGAAACATTTTGACCGCCATAGCTATCTCTCTCTCTATATATTTCTATCCATTTGGCCATTTTGCCCACATTTGCTTCCTGTTCCCTCTTCTCTCTCTTTCTCACTCATTTCGCTCTCGAAATTGCACAGTTCGTTTCAAAACCTTAATCCAGTTACTGTGTTTTGCTTAATTAACACAACCACTCTTTGTTTGAGCTCAGAATTTTGAGAAATTAGTTCAGAATTGAGCTCTGTTTTGGTTCAATTTGCCGCCCAATTTCCCAGCAACCCATGGACCCAACCGGAGCAACCGTACCCGGATCCATTTTACCAGGACCCGAGTTCGAGTCCCTCCAATTCCGAGAAGAAATCCACCGACTCATGGCCGTGCCACCGGAGAACACCAGCTCCTTCACGGCGCTTCTAGAACTTCCGCCGACTCAAGCCATGGAGCTCCTCCACCTCTCGCCGGAGGCCAACTCTACTCCGACTCCGGTGGCCATCTCCGGAGAGGCGCGCGTCCAACACCCTTTCAATTCCAGCCTCACCTTCCCTACAAACCCCGCCTTAATCGAACGCGCCGCCAAGTTCTCGATCTTTGCCGGAGAGGGCTCCCCGGAGACAAGCTCCATACCGTCCAACTCCGGCGCGGATTTGGAGAAGGTGAAGACCGAGCCGGTCGAGACCGATTCGAACCCGAACTCATCCCAGCTGACGCTTGACGCGACCAAGAACAACCAGAGGTCCTCGGCGAAGAGAAAGGAGCGAGAGAAGAAGGTACTAGTCCGATCATTAGGGTTTCTAGGGTTTACTTTTTCCCCTTTTCGTGATTTTGTTGAATTTTCATAGTGAAACACGAACTGAATTCAATCCCTCACTCTGTGAAATTCAGGTTAAGGTCTCGACGAAGAAGAGCAAGAGCGAAATCAAAGAAGACGCCAACAAGGTTCCCTATGTTCATGTTCGTGCTCGGCGTGGGCAAGCCACAGACAACCATAGCTTAGCAGAGCGAGTAATGTCTTTGATTAAACTTAAACCCATAATTAAATATTTTCTGCTAATTAAGAAATTCAACATCACTTGTACTTTTTTAAAATTATTTTTTGTTGGGATTTTGCAGGCGAGGAGAGAGAAGATTAATGCGAGGATGAAGCTGCTGCAGGAGCTGGTCCCAGGATGCAATAAGGTTTGATTAAATTTTGTGAGATCTTAATCTTTGGATTAATTGGTTGATTTAGATTTTGGGGATTATATAATTGAATTTATGTCTCTATTGTCTCTTAAAAAAGTGCAATCATGTTTTCGGATTATGTTCTTTAATAACGGTTTTGTCCTCGTCAACTTTTTCACAAAAGTGCTTTGCTTTTCGACCAAGAAAAGGGCTTGCTGGCTTGTGCCAGTGGTATTTCCGTAATTTCACTGCAGTTTAATTTTTTTAATGAATAAAACTTTTTTTTTCTTCTTCAATAAGTTGGAGGACAATTGGGAAAAAGGAAAGGTGGTAGTGGGGTTGTACTGGGTTTGGTGAGGAGTCCTTTTTAAGGGTTAATTTTGTCATCTAGATTTTTATTTAATTTCTGCACAAAAAATAATTTCTTTTAATTTTATCAGGCAATTTCTTTTAGAAATAATTTGTACTTTTTTTTTGTCAAATGACAATTGTATTTCCAAATTTTTTATTTTTAGGTTTATATAAACAAAATTTACTCTAAATTAATCTAATTTACGGGAACGAGATTCGAACTAATTTACATGGAACAATATTCAAACTTGAGTTATCGCGCAGGCTCACTGCCATGGCCATATTTGCTGTATTTCCAAATTAGACTAAGGAGATATCTATTAATTATAAAATAGCTGAGTATTGTTTTAAATGACGGATATACCCTCATATGGAAAGACATTGTCATGGGGTAAAGCTAGCTGGACTGAGGTTGTGGTGCTTGGCTTGGGGGCAGAGAGACCCACATAAGATAGTGGGCATGTAGAATAGAATTACAGATTTAGGTATTTGTGGGTCCCATCCCATCCCACCGGCATCTCCCATCAGCCACGGTGGGCCAGGCACAAGTTAAATGTTAAACCCTCTTCTGAGGGCGCATAGTACTATCAATCTCTAACGAGTTTGGTATCCATCCTTACTTGGATGACGGAAAAAGGAAGACAAAAGAAAACCTCCTTTAACAAACTGCCCTCACCTAACTGCGTGGAGCATGATGTATGTGTATTGATGTGAGAGTCCACTAGCAATTTCACTTGATTGAGCTTAACCAGAGATCTAAGTTTCCCAAGATTCCTTCATGCTGATGGCAAGTTTTTTGGGCCTTTCTGGGATAGTCTGTGAAATGACCTCAGAGAGTCCAGGAGAAAATTGTTAGAAGAAAAATCTGCAAATTACCCTTTCTTGGGACGTAGGTTGAATGAATTAAAAAAAAAAAAAAAAAAACTGGACTTAATTGCTACCAGCTTTCTAATTCAATTAAAGAAAATCACATTGCAATGGATCCATTGAGCTGTACTCTGCTGGAAGCTGAGGGATAGTGATAAAATTTTATTGATGGAGGCCTAAGATCAGTATAGTTAACCCCATCTTGATATTTACTTTGCTGAAAGGTCAAATGTTTCTTATAAAGTGTGTATTTTTGATTGATTGTTCTTGACATGCATCCATATTTACGACCGCTAATTGCGTCTGCATCTTGCTATCAAAATATTCAAGTTTCAAATGTCAATCCTCACTTCATCCCATTGTTCATGCAAATTCTTTGGTAGTTTAAACTGACACGATGACAATGCTTTTGAAAAATGGGAAATGTGAATCTATCACTGGATATTGGTTTGAGATTCTGATTGTACTGTTTCTTAGATATCTGACATTTTTTTTTTAATTATAAAAAACTATTTACTCTTGTTATGCGCTATCTAAGTTTGGTCAGATCTGTAAATTCTCCTTACAATAAATATAACAAAGAAAATAATAGATATCCAACTTTTCTTTATGGGTTTAAATTTTACATGAGGAGTTGATATTTCAATCATGAGAGGGCTCTCCCATTTACAGAATTCGTTCCATCTTGTTGGGTTGAATATGTTGAGCAAACTTTTTCTGTTAAATGTTCTTTAACGAATACCTTGAATCATTTGAATATTTGCGTGCATCTTCTTATAAATATCACTCTTACCACTTCCAGAATCACTACCTAAAACAATTTTGCTTTGCAGATTTCAGGCACGGCACTGGTTCTGGATGAAATCATCAATCACGTGCAGTCCCTACAACATCAAGTTGAGGTCAGACCTGTTGCACATCTCATACATCTTAAGTAATAGTTTTAGCACTGAAATGAAAAGGCATGACTTGAAGAATTTGGTCGGAGAATCCTTTATTCCTTTGTTCCTTTGAATAAAGCTTCAACTAACTGATGGGTTCTTCTTCACCGTACGCGGGCTAGTGGAAATGTATCCAGGGATATGTGATTTAACAGTTGGATATGTCCTCTAAAATCCCTAGCTTAAAAAAATTCATGTAAAATTGGGACTATCTGATTTGTTTCAGTGCTTTTTTCCCAGTATAGCATTTCCATTTGCCAAAGGTCTAAGAAAGTTTTACCCCCTGAAAGTCTGAAATTATTTGCCAAGTAGTTCTCCATCATTATGGATCTAGACTCTTCATCCTGTCCATGCATACATCCATTTTGGTTTTAGCTACTTTTAGATGCTTTAGTTATCCCCCTCTTTTAGTTACAAAGCCAGAGAGAAGTCAAGCAATCCTAGGGAATGAAGTTATCATACTGGTTATTTCTAACTATCTTTCATGTTCTGATTCTGGTAAAATTTCATTTGTTTCAGTTCTTATCAATGAGACTTGCGGCAGTCAACCCAAGAATTGATTTCAACCTTGATAGTATATTGGCTGCTGAAGTAAGTATCACACAGCTCCTTTAAATACTATTCTATTTTGAAATTGAGAAGCTACTGAGGCGTCCTCGTGTTTTATCAGTGGTACAATATTATTTTCGGGGGTGTGGATGCATACCTGGCTGCTTAGGGGCCTGTTGCCATCATTTGCAAGTTGTGCAAAAATATTAGACTTGTTAGTCGCTTCATGGTTTGACCATTAATCATATTACTTAACAATGGCAGTGTAGATTAGCAAACAGTTTTATGCTGTTTTTGGGTTTGCATCATTAAAGACTGCTAGCCAAATATTAAATGACGCTATTCAGCGATCAAATGTCAGGCCAGTGGATGAGTTTTGGAGGCCCCTATTTCTGTCTACTACCTGGCTACTTTTATTTATTTATTTCGAATGGTTTTTAGATTATGATAGATAATTGTCAGTTACAATCAGCAACCGGCAATCTAAAGGTTGTTTACATTTAGTGGGACCACTGCAATTGGGGTTCCATGAATGAGTTTTTTTTTCCTTCTTCTTTTTCTCTTTGTTTGAAGTGGAATTGTGGTAATTGATAGGCTACACTACTTCATGGAGCAAGTTCGACCCTTAAGTTAGTGTCATATTGATTGCATATTAGAGCATCTCCAACCGATGTGTCAAAAGTGCCACATAGACATTTAACGGCTAGAAATAACATCTCACATCACTCCAACCGATGTGTCAAAGCTGATGTGGAATGAAGGCTGGAGGTTGAGATGTTATTTTTGACATCCCAAAAACAAGATGTCAGATGAATATTTTATTATTTTTAAAAGATAGTTGGCTGTTACTTTCATTTATTGTTTTCCTTTTTTCCTTTTTTTCTTCTTTATCTTAAATGATTTGATTGTGACAATAATTATTTATTTGACATATCGGGTGGATTGTAAAACTGTGTGAATGTCAAATTGCCACATCAACCATCAAATTTAAATTTGATGTTTGGTATTTGACATCTCCCTTGGAGATGCTCTTACTGATATATTTGGCTATCCTCCACAACTTTCAGAGTGGATCTCTAATGGAAGCTAACTTCGCCAATATGGTTACAACTCTGATGTGGCCAGAAGTCCCAATTAATGGAAACAGGCAACCGTATCATCAGCAATGGCACTTCGATACTCATCAGCCTGGTTGGGGGAGGGAAGAAGAAACTCATACTTTCATTACTCCAGAGACCTCCCTTATCAGTTGCGATTCTTCAGCAAATTCAGGTAGACCGATATGAGTCTTATTGTTCACGCATCTCCTCATGTGTCTCCAAAACCCTTTGCCATTGGCAGAGTGCTTTTCATATCTCATTTCAGGCCAACTTTTCAATTGATACAAGAATTTGATATAGTGTGCTATCCTCACACTCGAAGCAGTCATATTGTTGATGAAAAATATACATGAGGTGCAATTTGTTTCTTTTCTTAGCAGAAAAGTAACATGGAATAATGAGATTTAACTTCTTCATTTCATTATTGTTGTGCAGCAACTCTGCAGACAAGTCATTTGAAGATGGAGATGTGAAGACGACGTAATTAAGTTCTACTGGTAGAAGTGTATATATCAAGTATAGTATTTTAGCAATTAGCAGGAAGTAGAGGAAATGCCTCGGTATTCATGGCGCGTTTCTATTTTTCAGGGTCAGTTATGAATCCTGATTTCCCTGTGTCTAGAGAGGGAAATAGGTTTGGTATGTTATCCTTATGAAATATATATATATATATATATATATATATATATATATACTAACTTTGAGGGTCATTCAATCTAATACTTATTTTTTGAACTTTTTGATTGGTTCCTATTGCAAAATCATTGAATGAACCATTGCTTAACAACTGTTATTGGAAGACTTCTTTGTTCAGTCTCAGTGTATGCACCATCAAGTTCTCTGCACTTTTTTTTCTTTTTAAGACGTAACAAGGGCTGAAACAAAGCTTAATATGGTTCTGAAAGTGCTTCCTTACTCTTTCATAATTCCTGTACCGATTACAGAATGTGGAATGAGCTGTGCTAGCTTAAGGAACGCATGGGCATGCGATGATGCTATCACAGCCGCTGGATCTTCGCTATAGGATCTGCAATCATTAACAGCTGTGCCAAGGCCGCACGCCTTGCGCGACTAACGCTAACATAATCCATGTGCCCAACTCGGGCCTTTGATTAGCAGTTGCAGATTGCCCTTATGCACTTGTTCTATTCTATAACAGTTATAGGGAAAGTAATTGTGTTGTTGACAGACATGCTGCAATGGGCACCCAAATGAGTTTGGGAGATCCAAGTTTTTGAGATCCCTTTTGTTTCCAATGGGAATCCACTATTTAAATACTTTTTCAGGGTTTCTAGACCCAGAGCTAGAGTAATGCTAGTTTTGTTCGCCCTTTTTTGTAAAAGAAGAAAAGTACGCAACCCAAGAGGATGGTATTGAGATTCCAAGGAAGCCAAATGGACAAAATAGATGGATCTATGTAGATTTCTGGTCTAGAGTCATTTGATGTAGTTTCCCAAAAGATGTAATGTAGCTAAATATAAATGTATGTTTTTATTTCTACAAAGCGTTTTCAATGTATCAAATTAGATTCAATAATGCCATAAAAATTAGATTGGCACATTAGTCTAATGTGGGAGGAGGCTCAAACTGGGATGTAAGGGATAGACACACTGATTTGACTAATTGATCTAATTAACATATGCTATTGACCTATTTCATTAGCTCCAAATTATTTTGAATTCCAACGAATTCTTTATAATACACTATCAATAATTTGTAATAAATTGAAAATGTGAGGTTGGTAAGTTGATTAGAATACTGTGCACATTTTCTTGCACCTAAGTTCGATTTCCCTTCAATTAGAGTATATATCATGTTAAAAAAAGGGTTGATAAATCCATACTAAACCCTACTACCTAAAGTGAATCCAAGGAGAATTATAGAAGGGGGAGTTTCCCAAATGGGGTATATTCAATTTAGATTTTAAAAGAATTTAAAAAGTTAAAAAGTGCAGGTGTATTCAATCACGATTTTATAGAAGTTTATACAATTCATATTTTTTAAACTTCATTCAAAATTGGATGTATTCAATCACAACTTTAAAAAACTTCATAAAAGTTTGGGTGTATTAAAAAACTCATTGATTTTAAAGGAAATACAAAAAGTGGAGGATTTCGTTTGATTATAGACTAACTTTAGGCCAAGAAAAATCTTTGTTTCCCCTAGAGATTTTGATAGACATATTATTTTTATTATCAAAATATGATTTCACCACTTTTACTACCACCGTCTTATCATAAATATCACCACTGCCATCACCCCCACCACAACCAAAGTCATTGTCATCGCCACTGCCACCACCACCACCGACATTCCCGCCACTCCCAGCACCATCACCGCAATCATCACCACCCTTACCCTTACCCCTACCTCCACCACCATCACCAACCCCCACTATTAGCCCCACCATCACCCCCACCGTCACCACCACTGCTAGCACCATCACCATCATCGCCACTGTTGCCGTCGCCATTGCCACTACCACCCCCACCTTCTCCACCATTACCTCCCCCACCATCACCCACAAACCGCCATCGCCATCACCACCACTGTCATCACCCACTAAATCCTTTGTTTTTTGAGTGCTATAAACTCCATTAAAATCAATAATAAAACTATAACAAACTCAGTTAAAATCTATACACTAATTCAGTGAAAATGTACGCACAGTTTGTAGAATTCAGTTACAGTGTGTTTGGATGATGAAATTTAAAAGTACAAAGGGTTTCATAAATGACGGAATTTAAAATGATGGAAATTAATATTCTAGAATTTATAAAGTTTATTGTTTGGGTGACGGATTTAAAACACGGAATTTAACCTTTATTTGTAAAGTTATCTTTTTTTAAAAACTCAATATCTCTTGAAATTTTAGAAATGAAGACTTTTAGATAGAATTTAAAATTAGGATTTATGATCTCCAAATTCCATGTTTTTTCTCACCCGGAATTTTTAAATTTCTATGTTTTTTTATCCAAACACGAAAATTGGTTCATGTCAATTTAGAAATTCTGACTTTTGTCAAAATCCCAAGTTTATTTCCTTTATCCAAACACACCATTAAACTCAATTAAATTCAATTAATCTCTATCAACTTTATAACTCTTCTAAAATCATTTAAAATCAAAATTGAATATACCCTCCTTAAAATTTTGCATTTGTTTCATTGCATTGCAGTATAAAATCAAACAGAGTAAATTTTGACTCCAGAAACCCAAAAAAGCAGGCCAATTCCAAATGGCTGTTCCATCTCCTCCTCCTCCATCCCTCATCCAATCAATCACAGTCCCACTCCTCTTCTTCCTCTTCCTACTTCCTCCCCTCCAATCCAATCCCGCCACGTCACCCATCATCGAACTCCCTCACACCCTCTCCGCCACCACCATCTCCGTCGTCGACTTCGGCGCCACCGGAGACGGCGTCCATTACGACACCTCCGCCATCCAATCTGCCATCGACAGCTGCCCCGCCCTCTCCCCCTGCCACGTCACCTTCCCTCCGTGGCGCACGTACCTGACCGCCACGATCCGCCTCAAATCCGGCGTCGTTCTGGACATCCAAGAAGGCGCGACGCTCCTGGGCGGCCCGAGACTCGAGGACTACCCGAAAGAGCAGAACAAGTGGTACGTGGTGTTGGCGGAGAACGCGAGCGACGTCGGAATCAGCGGCGGTGGAGTGGTGGACGGTCAGGGCTTGAAGTTCGTGACGCGGTTCGATGAGAGGAAGAATGTGATGGTGAGCTGGAACTGGACCGGTGCTTGCTTGGGCGACGAGTGCCGGCCCAGGCTCGTCGGCTTCATCAATTGCCGAAATGTCAACCTCTCCAAACTCAGGTTGCGTCAGCCGGCATACTGGTGGTGCGCATTCTAATTTTCCCAATATAATATAATATAATATATTTTCATTTTCCTCCTAAATTTGGTTTGAAAAAATGACAATACTCGACGTATGGGTATGGATATGGATAAATTATCATTATTTTATGGTTCAATTATTGTCACTGACTTTTTAAAGCTTATCTGCAACGTCTAATTTCACTGAAAAAAGAATTTACAAATGGATTAGGTTTATGAACCATAAAAAGATCCGCTTATATTATAACACGTGGGCATACTCCAATACTTCACCAATACTCTTGACTAACAACTTTGCCAAATTGTTGATTTCATTTGATTAATGAAGATAGGTCAACATTGTCTGCGAGAAAATTCTGTTAAATACTCTAGATATTGTTTTTATTTTTATTTTTTAAATACAATTATATTGTGCATTTCTTTTCTTTTTTTTCTTTTTCTTTTTCTTTTTACAAATTATATTGCATTTGGTTCCTGCTTTAAATGACCCCAACTGTTGCTAGTTTTGAAACAGAGTAATGCTAGGAAGACCACATTTATAGATTACCTTGTATAGCACCTCTCTAATAGAAGTGGAGTGGTGGTACACAAGGTAGTTTATAAATGTGGTCTTCCTAGCATTTTCCTTTGAAATATGCTTCTACCACATCACTTGAATTCCTCTTTCTCCTCTTCCAAACATTATAATCGTAAACGATCTCAAAGAAACAAATTAAAAAATTATATTGCCCACAATTGGTTTGGTTACAAGTACAACTCAGTATAGTATAGCTAAATTTAACTGGTATTATTTTTTTTCTTATTTAATTTATATCATTTGACTATTGTATTTCTTTAACTTAACTGATGGAAACATTGCATAATTGCAGCTTGCACATTGTGCAGTGTGAGAACGTACTGATTCAAGATGTTTCGATTTATGGAGACTTTAACACACCCAATAATGATGGAATAGATATTGAGGATTCGAATAACACAGTCATTACCAGATGCCATATTGATACTGGAGATGATGCCATCTGTCCAAAGACAAACACTGGCCCCCTCTATAACTTAACCGTAACAAATTCTTGGATTCGAACAAAGTCTTCTGCAATCAAACTTGGTAGTGCTAGTTGGTTCGATTTCAAGGGTCTTGTGTTTGACAACATCACTATTGTAGATTCTCATAGAGGCCTGGGATTCCAAATCCGCGACGGAGGTAATAATTTTGTTTAGCTTTTCTTGTGTTATATTTATGTCGCTTATTTGTGCAGAAGAAGAAAAAAAAAAAGACATCCCATTATTATATGATAAACTGCTTATCAAAGTTACAGATGAGATAGCTTGAAACCAAGCTAGAAATTTGAATGTAAAGTTCCAGACTAATCTCTTGGGACTGGCTTCTGTTTAGCAAACCTCTTCTTTCTGTGGCTTGTATGATGTCTGTCTTCAGAGTTCAGACTAAAGATTTACAGGTTAAAAAGTTGAAAATGACTTTAAGAAATTGGTTCAACTAAGTAGCAGCTGGACTTGGTGATGTCGAACATTAGAAATTTTCATTGCTCGCTAGCTCTCATAAATCTGTGTGTCACGAGATACCTTGTGCAGGAAATGTGAGTGACATTACCTTCTCAAACATAAACATCAGCACAAGATACTATGACCCGTCCTGGTGGGGCAGAGCAGAGCCTATCTACGTGACTACTTGTCCGCGAAACTCAAATTCAAAGGAGGGTTCAATCTCTAACCTACTCTTCGTCAACATCACTTCAACTTCTGAGAATGGTGTATTCTTATCAGGCTCTAAAGGGGGGCTTCTTAGTGATTTGAGATTCATTAACTTGAATCTGACTTACAGAAGATGGACCAATTACGCTGGTGGGTTGGCAGACTACAGACCAGGATGCCAGGGACTGGTTAATCACAGCACAGCCGGCATCATCATGGAACACATTGATGGCTTGGTGATTGACAACGTTAACATGAGATGGTCTGATGACCCGTTAAGGCAGTGGAATGATCCTCTGGATTTCAGGTCTTCAACTGTAAATAACATATCTCTGCTTAATTTCCATTCAAGCTTGTTTGTACAGCCAGTGAAAGAGGGAGAAAGAGAGAGATTAGGAAGAACCACTGAATTATAATGTCATTCTTTTGATTGTACATTTGGGATGGATTCGAAATTTTGTGGCGAAAGGCCGGCCACATGTTTTCATTTCTAGTGTGTGTATATCCCCGTTTGTAAGAATGCAGGTCATTGTGAATAAAGAATACAGTATGGTTCAAAGTTTTATGAGATTGAAGGCATGAAATTTGTTGTAATTACTGCTCTCCTGAGAGTATAGCTTCATTCCTTGCACTCCAAAAAAGCCCCTTCTTTTGGCAATTTAACGTTGTCAAAACCCAATCTTATTTTTTTTAGAATGTGATATTCTAAACTACTCTAATGTATTTAATGTATGAAGAGCTAGATCCAACTCATAGGCAAGAGGATGGACATATCGAGTACTAGGTGAGCCCACTCTATGAGTTGTGGCGGATCTTAAATTTTTCTCTTTATTTCTTTGGTAAATATAAAAGCTAAAAAGACGATTATGCTTCTTCAAGCAGTCCAAACAATTTTGAAGGTTAATAATAGAGGTGCTGGTCTCTTAAAATTGATATGATCCGAAAATTAAGCTTATGTTATGATGCTAATCAAGTAATTTCCTCCATGTCCAACCAATTTGCCCGCCAACTCTCCCTTACCTCATTCCCTCCAAATTCACAGAATTTAAATTCTCTATGCTCCAACGGTCAACTGAGAGAAGCTTTGGTGGAAATGGCCGTTCAAGGCCTTGAGATGAAGTTTGAAGGCTACTACACGCTGTTAAACGAGTGTGTAAACCGAAGGGCCTTCAGGGAAGGCCAAAGAGTCCATGCCCACATGACCAAAACCTGTTACCTTCCGCCTATGCACCTCAGGACACGGTTGATCGTCTTCTATAATAACTGTGAATGTTTGAATGATGCACAGCGGGTGCTCGATGAAATGCCTGTACGAAATGTGGTGTCATGGACGGCAATGATTTCGGCTTATTCTAAGAGGGGGTATGCCTCCGAAGCCTTGAATCTTTTTCTACAGATGTTAAGATCAGGTATTATTGGTTTTAGTTCCTGTTTATATAAGTTGGTCATTGAGACATGGCCTGTATTGTGAGTAAATTGTCAGTTTTTGTTGCTTAATTAAATTTGGTCATGGTCCCTCAGAAAGAATAAAATTTGGTCATGGTGATTTCTTTTTTCTCTTTGTTTAACAGGGCTTCCTGTATTGATAATTATCTGTAAACTTTGCAGGTACGGAGCCTAATGAGTTCACTTTTGCAACAGTACTTACTTCATGTGCTGGTGGTGCGTGGGGGTTTGACTTAGGAAGGCAAATCCACTCTCTCATAATAAAAACAAAGTTTGAATCACATATATTTGTTGGAAGCTCACTTCTTGACATGTATGCCAAAGCTGGTAGAATCTATGAAGCCCGAGGAGTTTTCGAGTGCTTGCCAGAGAGGGATGTTGTTTCTTGTACTGCTATAATCTCTGGCTATGCCCAGCTGGGCCTTGATGAAGAGGCCTTGGAGCTATTCCGTCAGTTGCAGAGGGAAGGAATGACTTCAAACTATGTCACTTATGCTAGTGTGTTAACAGCATTATCAGGGCTTGCTGCATTGGACCTTGGCAGGCAAGTTCACAACCACGTCCTTCGTCGTGAACTGCCCTCATATGTGGTTCTTCAGAACTCGCTGATTGATATGTACTCTAAATGTGGAAACCTAAGTTACTCACGAAGGATCTTTGATAGCATCCCAGAGAGAACCGTTATATCATGGAATGCAATGCTTGTAGGGTATAGTAAGCATGGAATGGGAAAAGAGGTGGTTAAGCTTTTCAAACTAATGAAAGACGAAAATAAAGTCAGACCAGACAGTGTCACTTTTTTGGCTGTTTTATCTGGTTGCAGTCACGGAGGAATGGAAGATAGAGGGCTAGAATATTTTTATGAGATGGCAGAAGGGGAAAATGGTATTGAGCCAGAGCTTGAGCACTATGGGTGTGTTGTTGATCTTCTCGGGCGTGCTGGTCGAGTTGAAGAGGCATTTGAGTTTATAAAAAAGATGCGTTTTGAACCAACTGCTGCTATATGGGGTTCACTTTTAGGTGCTTGTAGGGTTCACTCAAATGTTGAGATTGGTGAATTTGTGGGTTTTCGGCTTTTACAAATTGAACCTGAAAATGCTGGGAATTACGTAATCCTTTCTAATTTATATGCTTCTGCGGGGAGATGGGAAGATGTAAGAAATGTAAGGGAATTGATGGTAGAGAAGGCCGTGATAAAGGAGCCAGGAAGAAGTTGGATTGAGCTTGACCAAATCCTTCATACTTTTCATGCAAGTGATCGCTCCCATCCAAGAAGGGAAGAGGTGTCTGCAAAGGTGAAAGAATTGTCAGTCAAATTGAAGGAAGCTGGTTATGCTCCTGATTTGGGTTGCGTTTTGTATGACGTGGATGAGGAGCAGAAGGAAAAAGTACTCCTAGGCCACAGTGAAAAGATGGCTTTGGCTTTTGGGCTGATTGCTACACCTGAAGGAGTGCCAGTACGTGTGATAAAAAATCTTCGAATTTGTGTCGATTGCCATAATTTTGCAAAACTTGTCTCAAAGATTTATGGAAGAGAAGTGTCTTTGAGAGATAAAAACCGGTTTCATCACATTGTCGGAGGAACCTGTTCTTGTGGAGATTACTGGTGAGTTTTGAAGACCCTTGCACTGCCTCTTACAGATATAAATATCTGATTTAACAATGAAACAGAAGCAAAATTCGGTCATTGAGGAACAATGACATGAAATGGAAACTATGGGCCAAAAACATGGAGTGACATGTAGAAAACTGAGAAACCATACTTCAATGTTGGCATAAAGGAGTATGTTTTGGTTTCTGGCATGAAAAGAAAATGAGTGTCTTGGTCATGTGGGTTGAACGGTTGAAGATCATTTGAAGTACGCGATTCCCTCTTTCATACTCTCTGAGTTCTTTTGAAGACTATCTATTATTGAACCGGTGGCATTCGAGGAGTTCATATTTTTGTTCAGCACTGAAACAGAAAGGCGAATAGCTGTCTAGCCGATACACTTCATGCCTATACATGATTTCACCAAGGCATCATTAACGCTTTATTTTGAAAGAACGAATTCTCAGGGGTACAAGTTTTTCCTGCTAGAACTTGTTCTGAAGCCTGTGAATATATGAGATATAATGATGCAGGCCTTCTCAAGGCTTGAATTCCTCTCTGTTTAAAGAGGAATAAGTTATTTTTCTTCTCAGAAAAGAATCTCAATGATTTTCTATATTATGATTCAACTTGTTTTGTTTGTTCTAATTATGTATTACATCATGAATATAGCTTCTTTGATGCATTTTCACATCATGTCTTTTTTCTTCTCACTCCCTGTCTGGCCAAATAGTAATTTACTGCTCTTGGATAATTTGATGAGTGATTGAAGTTACTATTGATCAACAAAGCTTGGGCGCCCAGCTTTGAATTCAGGGAGAAGAGGCAAAAACAAAAGTAAGGAACAAGAAAGTAGAGGTGTACAACCGGCGGTGCCAATCCGGTGCTAGTTGGGTGGCTAGTTCGAGATTATAATTTCAATTTTGACTTAGTTAAGATTGAACTTGAAAATGGAATTTTTCTTGGAGTCTGAGTCTATAGAATGAAAGTACATATTAGAAAAATCAAAGTTTGGAGGTCCCATATGCCGAATTTTGGAATTTAAGTGCAACACATTCTAGTGATGTATAATTAATGAACAATAAATGAGGAAAAAAAAAAGAAAAAAATTTTGAAAACTGATTTAAATTTGTCCTCAAACAAAAAACGAAAAAACTATTATTAAACATGTTATCAGTTTTCAAAAAATGAAAAAGAAAAATAGAAAATTGAAGACGAAATAATTATCAAACCAGCGTATGCTTACAAAAAATCCCAAAACAAAAAACAAAACAAAAAACCGAGATTTTAAATTTATTTTTATTTCTAAAGAACCAAAGAGATCAAGCCAGGTGGGTGGAGTTGGGTTGGTCCTGGCCCTTATTTTTAGATACTTGCAAGGCCCACTAATAAGGCAGGCAATACGACAGCAAACCAAGCTCACTCTACTCTCTCTCTCTCTCTCTCTAGCTGGGAGGAAAGTCTTACCATACCCGCCTCCACAATGCTCCGCCAGCGCCTCATCCAGACTCTCCGAACTCGCGGCGGTTCAGCCACAGGTCCGAGCCGGTGGACCAGCCCGGGCCACGAGGAGCAACCCAAAGGTTACCTCTTCAACCGGACCCCGCTGTCCCCAGGCCAGACTCGAAAATGGGAGGACTGGGAGCTCCCTTGCTACGTCACCAGCTTCCTCACCATCGTTATCCTTGGCGTCGGCCTCAACGCTAAGCCCGATCTCACCATCGAGACCTGGGCCCACCAGAAAGCCCTCGAACGGCTCGAGATCGAGCAGGCCGGCCTTTCTGTTGCTGGGTCGTCTGAATCTGACTGAAATTCGATCTGGGTATGCCGGTTCGTTCGTTCTCAGATCGATCCTTCTTTTTTGAGTTGAAATGGGTTTTCGGTTGTTGATATGATATGTAGTTGAAATAAGGGTTTGGGGATGTTTTATTGGGCTTTTCATGTGAAGCTTGATCACTTCATAATTTAGCTGTTTTAATTGCTTGAATGTTTAACTGATTAATGTTTTCAAATAGTTCATTTTTTTCTTGCCTCTAATTACAGTTTTTGTGTTTATAATTTCAATTATCTAGTGGTATCAGTAGCTAAATGGTAGGAATAGGATAGATACATTTGTGGAAATTCTATGACTTGGATGTTATCTATGTGCATAAATGGGCACCTGGACTGGAACCATTTTGTTATGCTTACAGATTTACAGTATTGACTATTGGTCTGTGTTGAAGACCATAAATGGTACAAATTTGTTATAGTTTTTGGTTAGAATGATGCTCGATGTGTAAAAAAAGTTCTATTAAATGATGTGACGATTTACATGGACGGCTACTGGGGGTATGCTTTAGGGTGGGGCTGTGTAATGTTCTTGTTATTGCGTATAAGCTCTAGTGTCAGTTCCTAAACTAAACATTCTCGAACTATTGAGTGCATTAGTATTTTTCTTTTTCATATAATTGTGTCGTATAGAGCATAAGGGGGGATGGTTAAAGTGCTGAATCATGGCATTGGAGCCAGGAGTTGTGATTGCCATGCGTTTCTACAAATCACCTTAAGAATACAAATGTGTGGAGGACACCGATTGAAAATTTTCTCTGAAGTTTTGGAAGTATTTGGGTTGCTAAATAACACTGTAGTCAAAGGTTTTTATTAATACTGTATTATGAACGCAGTCTCAGTGACATAATAAAATTAAGGAGGTTGGTTGACCCTTTTAAATGAATATTCATTTGGTTTACTTGGATTATGTTGTAGTCTCATTTTCTAAAACTTGTTTGATACTTTGGGGATCTTTAGGTTTCACCACATGTCTTTTTGTATCTCAGCACTGGCTCTTTAACATGTTTGGCATGTTTTCCATTAAGAGTAGTTATGCTTCAATTGAATATCCTTGTGCTATTACGTAGATTGGATTTTAAAAAGGGATGCAGTAGCTATTCATATTTCATCCTTCATATACTTGGTTTTGGCTGGGGTTTCTTATTGGATTTATTTTAATCAAATCTATCATCTTGAAAAGGAATTTAAGTTGTTCTGCATGGTTCAAGTATGTTTTGAACCTTTAATGCTGGATGGTTTTCTACTTTACCTTGGACCAAGGAGGGTTCAAGTACGTTTTCGAAAATACTTAGGAGAGCCATGGACCTCATGTGGAAGGAACTGAGTACCAAGATGCTATTTGTTCATTCTTTATATACCAGGCATTTCTTTTTCTTCAGCATGAGTTGTCATTGAGGAAGCATTTTGCCTAACCTTGTGAGTTTTATTTGCTTTAATCCTTTGTGAGATCATCTCAAACCCATGAGTTTGAGTTTATATTAGTCACTCTTATATATCTTGCGGTGCTCAATTTATTGGTAGTAAGTCTCTATTTTCGTCAGGAAGTAGGGTGTGTGGGGAGCTTTCAGGCACAATGCTAGTGTTGTACTGAAATTGTGTTATTAGAAACCTTTCTGGTGGGATGCCGCTTATATTCAGAAATGCGTTACTTGTCCGTGTAGCATCTGAAACCTGATTAAGACATCTGTTTCTTCTACATGTCAGGAAATAGATTTTACATATCCTTTGAAATTCTGTAGTTTGAGGGTCAGTGTATTCTCCATTATAAGATTTTAATAAACTCTTTGTTCTGTCCAGTCATGGAAATCAGGGATATTATTATCTACCAGGCTTTAAATGGGTCAGAGTTATATTATCTTTCCTTATTTTTTAGGCATTGCCTTTATCATTAAAAGTCACTTGCTTCTACTTGTTTTCATGGAAATGGTTCCCGGAGAGATGACTGATCTTCGCATCTTATTTTTGAGAAAAGCATAGCAGAGTTTGCCCGATTGTGATTATTGTGTGTTTTATGGGATCTTTTCTGATTTTGACGAGTTTTAATTTATTCTTGATATAACCTGCTTAGTGGTTATTTCCGCTGACTTGTTTAGTGGTAAGAAATTGAAGTCTAAATTTTGTTTTTGTTCCTGATAAAAAAATAATAAAAAAATAAAAGTACATTTTCCAGTCTACAGCAATACCTCTTTGTGATAGAAATACGTAGTTAAGGGGATTTTTACCGCCTTGTATTTATTGGATATACTTGTACAGAACCAGGTAAGTTTGTTTCACCGCGATGGTCTTGCACAAACCGGCACATACCCGACACCTCCACCCAGTGCTGCCGGCCACCTTCCTACGATTCCCCTGGAAATTTCCTTCCTGCCATGATTTCTTGCCTATTCGTCTGTCTTCAAACTGCAGTCTCCGTCAAGTAATTGTCAATTTCAAATTTGCTTTGCAACCATCAAATTAAACCGTCCCATTTTCCACTTGACAAACATTCCAACTTATTTTGCCTTCATTAAAATCATAGCTAGCTGCAAATACAATTGCCATTAATTAATTTGAATACAATATTTAATATTTAATACATTGGAATAGTCATTTTAAGATGCTCTTTTAGTCCTACACTCTCCTCGATCGATAGGGGAGTCCAATTTTCCTGTTGGGTCACCAATCTTTCAATTATAAGTTACCTGTTGTGAAGAAGAAGAAAAAGTATAAAAAGGAAGTTAGTTGGGGGTGCTGGGGCTGAAGGGGGGGGAGAGGGAGGGAGAGAGAGAGAGAGAGAGAGAGCCTATCTGCTTATATTTTATCGCTTACATATCACTCTATTTTCAAAGGACTCTTGTACATGTTTTATAAACATCAATACAATACAACTGACTCTCTGAAACATCCTTGGTGTCCAAGCAAGCAGGCATCAAATCTATAATCAATTCTATAATTAATCCTGGCTCAAGGCTCAACCAGCAACCAACCAACCAAACAACCAACCACTGAGAGATGATGATTCAGATGAATAAAGCAGTGGAGCCGGGGCAAGCGTGTTTGACGAGTGTGAATCGGTACAAAGCAGCAGCAGCAGGAGGATGCCACCGAAACCGAAACCTTGTCAATGACGTTGGCAAACGCAAATTAGGCGGCAATATTTTCATTTCTTCACCCTCACAACTAGTAGTAGCTCCAACCACACCAATAGAAAGAAGGAGATTAATGGCTACTTCCAACGCCAACGCTGACATTGCCAACAACAACAGCCTCTGGCCTAGTATTCCCTCCTCCTCCTACGGTGACCCCTGCCTTGATCTCTTCTTCAACGCCCTCAGACCAGAATGGAGAGATGCTAACCCCTGCCTTACACATCTGGAGCAACTGCTCCCCTTGGCCTGGTCCCATAATCCCCTCACCACCCTCAAGCTCATCTTCACCTTCAATTCAAAAGATTTTTCTGACACAAAGTTCGACACGGCCGTGCTTTGGCTCCACCACAACCACCCCAAGACTCTATTACGCAACCTCCACTCTATTGCCAACTTGCCTCTGGTCCGCTATCCCCGCCATTGGGGTTGGTGGTACAACCTTGTCCAAATTCTCTACAAGGTTCTTGTTCCGAAATCAGACGACGACCAAGATGACGACGCTGCTGCACATCTGCGTCTTCATCCTGAGAGGTACGACTGTCACCCGGATTATAGGTTGTTACACGATCGAGTTATTGATATTTTCGTGGAGTGTTTGAAGTCTGATACGGACAAAATGAATTCGGATCTTTTGGTATCCAGGCCTGCAGAGTGTTGCACTTCCACACGACTCGGGCACGATCACTGGACCGGCACCATTTTTCTGCTTGAAAGCATCGCCAGAAGGCTTGCCCCGCCAGAATTAGATCAATCACAACAGTGGAAGTTGAAATGGCTACGGAATGAGTTTTTGGGGCCCATGACCATTTACTACAATGCCGAGAGCCCTGTGTGGTTAAGAAGTATATGAAGAAGGTGAAAGCAGCAGCAGTAGGAGGAGGAGACAATTTAAGAGGCGGCATTAGCATAATAAAGCGGAATGCTTTGCTTCCAAATGAGATCATAAAATATGTACAAGATGAGGATGTCGGGGAAGCGGCTGAGCTTCAGTGGAAGGCAATGGTGGAGTAATTGTACCTAAAGCAGCAGCAAAAGGAGATGGACTTGTAAGAAAGGAGGATTTCCAGGAAGAGGCTGAGCTTCAGTGGAAGGCAATGGTGGAGGATATAAAGCAGAGGGAGGGTTTGGGCAAATTCAAAAACTGCTTGGTGGTGGGCTATGGTGGCCTGGGCTATAAAGAGTGGAGCTATCCAGAGGCGGGTTGGAAATTCTGGTGTCTGAAGTGAGTGAAGAGCCATGGAAGGGAAAGATGATAAAATACACTGGTGGTGGAAAATGTCAGCTAGACTTGATAGAAGGACATGATCTTATGTCCAAGTTCGAATTTATGAGATATCAGGTGCAACTTAATGAGGAATGTAGGATTTTTGAAGTGTTTGATTTGATTCTGGAAGTGGCTGTGAATGAGTACTTGAAGGCAGAGCAGATGATCAAGAAGGTGATTATGTTCACCAACTTTCTAGAACGTCCTGATAGCCGCATCTGGGGCATTCAGTACGACGCGCTACGGAGCAATTTTGAGGAAATCCGCAGCAAGTTTAGGGACAAAGGGTACGGTACGGGGATGATGTGATGCCACACATTCTGTATTTCAACGAGCACCAGGATCCCTGGATTTGTACACAACATCCAGGCTTCACCATCTCATGGAAGCAGCCATCACTCAAGATTATCAAACTCTCGAGGTAGTCGACTGATTGAGACTCAACTTGAACTGGCGGTGTAGATGTGCTGGCAATGAAGAATATAGAATAAATCTGTTAGAATTTGGATTGGAATAACCTTTTAATTTAGTTTGCTAATGAGCATCATCTGTTTTAACTTACTTTGAATTATTTCCTCTATGGCTAGGCTAGATAGCAACATCCTCTACTATCTATTCTGCTATGAAAGTGAAAAACTACTGCCACCTCTTATGCCTATGTCTTCTTCAATCTTTTACTGATTTTACATTTGAGTTTTTGCTTGGAATTCAATCTTACTGCTTTAATTGCTTGCCTCGTCTTATGCCTATGTCTTCCTTAGAACCAAAGGCTCGTCTCGCCTCAAAATTCCAAGGAAACAATTGGGACCTGCAACTTCTTTTACAGAAGTACAATCGACAACGTACTGCTTGACAGCAGATAGCATCTTCTTCAAAACCCCCCTTTATGAAACAACTACTGCCATAACATGAGACGCGCCGCCACGAATGTTCTAAAACTGATCTAGGCAGGTCTTTAGAAATTAGTCACATTCAATTCACGTACTTGCTAGCAACACTTCATCCCTCTAATAGTCTTCCCTAATTACTAATTGTGAACAAACAGCGAGGAAGTTACAGCAAGCTGACAATCAAATGTGTTGATTTGCTATCCATGAACCAAGTAACAAAAATACTCAAATGCAGTAGCACCTATTTAGATGACAGAACAAACACTAACGTGAGGCGCCACTACGAATGTGGAAAACCGCAACTCTTCTGCAAGACATTAGAAACTATGTTTCTCGCAGTGCTTAAAAGTAGCAGCACTGCCGTGTGTTTCTATCCTTGCAGTCTATAATCCTAAAACTAAATTGCTAGCATTATGATATAAGAATTTCTCACACAACCAAGATTGAAGCTTCCAAACGAACACTCACGCATTATGATATAAAGTTAACAGAGTCATTTTATCAAACAGCTAGTAGGCGAGCTTTTTATATGGATTAAATTGCAAGACAAAAGATTCCATGCTAAAAATCAGTCACTGAAGCATCAAATACTGGAAGATCAAAGTAGATTGAATTCAAACTTCTACTCACACCTGGAAGATCAAAGACGAAGCCACCGAACCATCGAAGAGTTCAAAGGGCAAAAAAAAATTGGCAGAAAAAAGAGCAAAAAAATTTGGACCATTTCTCGATTTATGCGTGTCATCCTTGCGCAGGGGCCATGCTAATCTTCTCTGTATCGTTCCAATTTTATCGGATGTCCCCGAAGGGACAAACTCATTTCTTAAACGCAAGTATATAAAGAACTTGTAGAACAGGCAACCCTCCGATGTGGGATAAAGCTTCCTTGGTTTTTAATGTGAGGCACTTGGGCCTTTATTTGCGGATTCAATAATAAGCCCAATGAAATCCCAAGGTACAGAATTCCACTGGGGAGCTTTTTTACCTGTACCAAATTAACCTGTGGATTAATTTCCTTTTTCTGAGACATTAAGCTTCAATAGTTTAGACCCCACATGTTCACAGGATAGTTGTACAACTCAACGGAATTATTAACTTTCACCACCCCACTCCCCCCGCCCAACTTGTTTGTGATTATCCGCCATCTTGTGTATCACATCTTCATTAGAGAGGTGGTACATAATATGGTATGTATAACTAACATTTTTGTTTTCGAATTCGAATCTTGACATGTAGGTTGCTATTGAATGTTTTTTTAAAACTTTATTAATAAGTTTTTTCTTATGTACGAAAAAAACTTTCTTGTAACAGGGATATCATTGTTTTGCTATCTCTGATTAATAACACAATGATAAGTGATAAAATTATCCCACATGTCATTGTGTTATTGGCCGGAAATGGCAATGCATTATTTCTTTCAGTTTCTGCTTTCTCAGAAAATGGCAACAATTCAGGTAAGATTTTCTATCGTGCAAGAGAAGTACATGGATAAATATACTGCAGTTATGGAATGATAGGGAGTTTAAAGCAGAAGTGACTGGGGGACAAGAAGAATGGCCTGTACTTGATGGAGTGAGAGATTATGATATCGCAAACTCCCTGTTAACCTTTTTTAAAAAATAAAAAAAAAATCTTCTGTTTTGTTTTCGTTACTAAATATTATGATCTTGCTAAATCACAAAAGAGTGATGTTGGCTGTTGGTTCCTTTTCTTTTCCCCTTTAGTCCCTCAACGTACGGTCCCTTTTTCTTTCTAATTTCACTTTTCCTGGGGTTGTTTAGCTGAGAAGCTAACAGTTATTAACCTGTACAATTGTAGGGATGCAGAGCTGTCTACACAATGTAATTTTACATATTTGCCTCCACAAGGACAATAAGGAAAATTCTCCAATACCATTATTTGACACTAGGGAGAGCTGAGGCTATGCTAATAATGAAGTTGGTTGGATCCCTAGACAATATTGTCTGTCGAAATACAAATAGTTTGGACTAATGGGGTGTTAGTTGGATTAGTTCAGGTCTTTGGTGTTTAGTTGGATTAGTTCAGGTCTTTGGTGTGCTCTCAAGTAGCTAATCTAGGTTCAAGGTCCCCATAATATTTGTGTGTGTGTGAATTTTCCCTTCCCTCTCGCAACTTGGCAAAAAAAGAAAAAGAAATAGGAACAGTTGACATGCAAAAATCTAAGACATGTAAAGAACAATGTGTACTTTTAAAGTTATTTAGCAACCAAACTCTGAGTTGGTTCCTCAATTCGAATCACAAGCAATCACCAACTGCTGAATTTTTATATATATAAAAAGGCCTAGATGCTCCAAAATGACCTTATATAAGAAGCTTTAGGGTACTCAAACACATGTTTAATTTTATGCAGAAATTTATTCAGCAAGAGATGAAGAATGATTTCGTATTACGCATGTATTAAACCAATTCCTTGTAACTTTTTTTTATATATTTTTTTTACTATCTAAGAATTAATTCTTGTATTAGAATATATTCAAAGATACATGCCAGTTGTTGTAGCACTTTTTGATCTGTAACTCCAAGCATTTGTGACCCCCAAAAGACATAAGCATATGCATTTTGTCTTTTGAAAGTAAATTAATGTCATTGCCAGCAGATCATGATGCATGCATAATGGAAGCTTGTTGATGCTTGTTTTGTTCAAGACTATAATGAAAAAACAAAAAAAAAACAATTATTGATGGACCATATATAGCAGTCTACTATATTGACTTGTAAATTAGGGCATGAGAATTTACAAATCCACTTGTGCAGTAAAAGAGGTCCTGGGCCGTAAATTATTTTATCTTAAGTCATATCAAATTATTCTATAAGTCCTCAAAGAGGTTTTAGTATGTCCCGGCCTAGAGATGGGGTAGCCTCCCCTCTTTCTAAACTTTTGTTCACAAAAAAAGAGAGAATAAATATAGTGGTAATTAATTTTTTTGTGAATCATAACATACGTATGTTAAGCACCACACCGACAGTGGCGGAGCTAATAGCTTTTCTTTTGGGGGTACCATAGTTTCAAGGTTATATGGTCATATTTCTACTCATATACTTTAGAGCCAAATGCTTTTGTATGAGGCTTCAAGAGGTCACAATTATTCTAGGCCAATACATAGCTCTGCCCCTACACGCTCGTGCTTTATTGATGTTGGATTTGTTGCTCATTTACAAGGGTAACTTAGGAAAATTATCTTGTGAAAGATTCTAGTCACCACATCCAACTTTAGTGACGATAGATTTCACTAAGTTATTTGAAAATAATAAGAATAATTGTAAACCTTGGGTGACGATGATTTATGAACCAAGCATATATAACAAACTACAACAATGACAAAATTTAATCCTATGATCTAAGCAAGACTTGTGAGGGGATTAAGGATTAGTTGGGGTTTCCGAGCACTTCCACCCAATAATTCAGGTGAGGTAAATAAACATGTTTAATATAAATCACTATCTTAACCCCACACTGATTATTTAGGGAAAACAAAATACCTCTTTGGAATTTTGCTTTAAAAAAATAATCTAATTTTCAAAAATAATTCTAAGATACGGAAATGGTATTCAGATTTGGGTAAAGATAAAGGATCCCATACTGCTATAGTCAACTTGCTTAATTCATACATTGCTCCATTTTGAAGTACCTTATAATGCACCCAAATTGACTAGACCTCAACCCAACAACTACTTAGAATTGCAAAATAGCATTAAATGTATTTTTTTATATTTGATTTTATATGGGTATAATTAGAAAATTAAACAAATTTTGTTTTATATCCTTACAAAAACTAAACATGTGAAACGAAATAAAGTTGTATTTCTTGGTTACTTTCCCATGATTACCAAACATGAAAAATGAATCTCCAATTTCCATCTCTTGAAAAATTACATGGAAAGTCATTTCTCTTCAAATCCATTCCGTGAAGAGCCTTGTGTTAATTCATATATGATAATATATATTATAATGTTGATTCATTTTTCAATGAAACCCTAATTTTTCCTCTCTGTTTTTTTCTTTTCTTTTGTGTGCTCCATGGGCTGGAAAGTGCTCTCCTAGTCCAACCCTACCATTCAATGCTAAGATAAGCTGGGAAAGGAACAGTTCTCTTTTTGCGCACAAGATGATAAGGTGACAAGAAAATGGTGGTGGGTTCTGTATTTTAATGTTTTTTGTCTGAATAAATTTATGTAATGGTAGGAGACAAAAAATAAGGTGAGGATTTCATAGTCTGTCTATCTGGGGAAAGTGATTTAGAAGAACGTCACTGTCGGTGGGAGAGTGGACCAAATCGACCAACTTGTGACGGTGCACTCCTTGGCTCATCCTCAATTTCCAAGCTAATTACGACTTACTGCTTGGCTCTTGTATTATAATTTTCTCAATATTGTGATGTTTATCGATTTACTAAATAAAAGAATTTTACCAAGAAAAAGCCCTACTATCTGTCACGGCCTGCACACGAAGTCTTAATTTAACAGGTGAGTTTGAAACCTAAATTAGTTGCATTAAGTTTCGTATCTTATTCTCTTATTATTACGTAACCGTATAGAAAATAGAGATTATATAACATCCGTTACATGCAAGTTCTACTGTTACTTATGATATGGGTATCTTCAACATTACGTTAGATTTGACTTTTTAGTTTTTCTAGTATCTTAAAAAATTAGAGAAAAAAAGGAACCATGGATAGAACTAGCTCATTACAGTAGTGATCACATTACTTAATCACATGGTCACGTGCATGGGAACTAACCTAGGAAGGTCTCAAAGGCAAGTAAAATGAAAGGAAAGAAAAAAGAATATGTTAATTAATATCACCTACATTTCCATATCGAAAATATCAATAAATAAAGGTACCAAATGAGGTTTTTTCGTGATTCAGATAAATTATTGTATGTTCCACATGTTCCCTTAAAGGAAAGTCCTACCCAAGTAGTTCCAGCTGAATTCTTACATATATAGCTACAAATAGAACATGTTACTTGGAGTTAAGTGGTTAAAAGATTTCATTGTTATATTTGAATTCTTACATTTGATTTCGTCATCCGTCAATATCGTTTTCTTTAGGATAATTTTTTATCTGAAAAAGTTCCAAACTTTTTCAGCACTTTCACCCATTTGTCATGAAAAAAGACAAGGAAAGATAAGGGCATTTACTATTCACATGAATAGTGTTTGTCCTAGCAATTGTTTTTAGGGAGATTCACTATTATACCTAATATAGGAGTCCAAATTATAAATAATAAAAAAAACCTATATGAAATGGACTTTAGAAATACACCCAAAGCCAATTTATAATATAACAAAAAAGCTTTTAATTTATTTTAAATTACAAAACTGCCATTGATTTCTTAAAACAAACTCAACCCCAATACCTCATAAAAAAGCCCAAAACACTCAATAGGGCATTAAAGTAATTTAATAATTAAAATTAAATTCAATAGGGCCAATTGTCATTTTTTGGGTTTGTTTATAGAAATTAAATGGTGTAGGGTTTATTTATAGTTTTAGTACTAAGAATAGGTATATAACTAAATATCTCTTGTTGTTAATGCATTCCTACCTATTGCCATGACAACCACTATTCACATAAGATATGAGGAGATGAATTTGTATGAATTTTGGTGTGGAAAGTGAAGAACATGGTTAGGTATTTATAGAAAAAAATTTAGGAACTAGTATTTTTTCTTTTTTTTTTTCAATTTTTTTTGGTATTTAAATTGGCTGCTAACGTCACAGCTTGCCCAATTTCATGGGGCCCACTTCTTGCCATGGTAATTTTTCCTTTTGTTTTGTTTTTTTGTTTTTTGTTTTTGTTTTGTTGTTGTTGTTGGGAGAAATGAAGTTTATTTATAGAATCAAAGTAGCGTACATAGAACAACACGAAATAGTGGCCTCGTTAAAACCTTCATGAGGGACAAACCCAAGGGTATCAAAGAGTACCACACATGACATTGACTAACAAGAAAGTCTGAAACAGTCATGCAGGACCAATGCTACAGCAAGATAAAATAAAACAGCAAATTGACACATAGACCTCCGACGAGAACACTACAACATAATCCAACTGTTAAAAGAGTCCTGCTATGAAATCATAGTCCTTTGCACTGCCACAAGACATTGAGATCATCCGACAAAGAACACAATATGCCAAGAAGAAAGAAAACATCCACTAAGGACACCATCTCCAACCACCTCTAATAGCAATTGGCGATGAAAGAAGAGAAATCTGCAAGGAATAACATAAAAAAGAGACTAACCTCGCAAATAGGCCAGGAAAGAAAATAAAATAAAAAAGCCCCCAAGTATGCCTTATCATCTCAACACCGACAAAGAAACCTCTTATGAAGACATAGTCCTTGAGACACACGGAGAATCAAAGATCAGCTAAGGGGAGAACGAAGAAAACACCACACAACAATAACAAAACTGGCCTAGCGACTTAACCTGAACACGAGGATTAGGCACAAGAGCATTTACCGGATGCCAAGCCCACGAATGCTCCAAGAACACATTAAGGAAGGCACCTAAGAGACTCAACTTGTCCAGTCTACATAGGTTTGTCAAGAGGGACACCAACATCGCCCGAATTAGCAGTCTTCATTACAGAGTAACCAGCCGAACTTATAAAGATAGGTAAAAGGATGGTACCCAACAACCTTATTTGCAAAAAAACCTGGCCCAACACTATAGAAAGGAGGACCAAAGCTATAGACCCTAAGTGAAGAGCCACCAACGCCAAATCTTTGGATAACGGTTGTCTTCTCATACAGGTAAAGCTTGAGAGCGCAGATCGGACGATAGAAGGGGCGTGAGAAAAGCCACCTCCATCGTGACCGCTGACCCCAATGAAGCAGCTTGCACTATAGTCACCGTTGACTTGGAGATTGTCGGCACAATAGCAATAGCAAACTCGCTAAAACCACCATACCAAGGCAACCACCAGAAACGCTGACACACCGAGAAGAAAGTGAACGACGAAACCAACGCCCATGATCTAAGAGAGACAACAATAAGGCTAGCACCCTAGAGTCGAAGGGAGGAGTGATAGCAGCGACTCGATGTGGAAGAAAAGTAACTTGATGCTATCAAGTCTATGAGGGTGACGACCGCTGAACGTGGATGAAAACGAGCGTTATTAGGCCTAGGAGGGAATGAAAAATGAATGTGAAAACTAAACCCTAATATTTGACGCACGTCTCTCCTCACGTTGCGAGAGAGCGACAAATACTCTTGAGGAACCTTATTTGAGTGCAATAAATGAGGACACAAAATACAACCATTAGATCCATATGGACGGTTGAGTTTAAATTTCCCCCTTAACTTACAACCGGGCAGGTGAAACCCAAGGTGAAACCCAAACTCAAAATTAATACCCAGCAAAAGTTGAATACAATCAACACCCACGAGGTTGAACTTTGAACACAAGAACCCCTAGCACTAAGAAACATAGTTAAACTGGTTTGGAATCCAACTTAATGACGGTTAAAGGCAACTTCATACTCTACTTGAAAAATTAGTTAGGTTGAGTGGAAGGGGTGAAGCCATGAAAGGGGCAAAGCCATGGAAGGAGTGAAGCCATATTCCTTGGACCAAAGCTTCTATTCTTCCATTTCGGAAGTGATATGTGTGAATATTCCAATGAAGGAGAGCTAAGACAAACCTAAGTTTCAAGTGGAACCAACATTTGGTAATATGTAAGTAATTTAGTGGAATTTCAATTTAGGGTTAAAGTTACGGTTTTCCCCAATTTTTGCTGTCCATGATGTTGGATTTGGCATTTCGTGTTTGTGGTTTACTTGCATTGTAATTTTTGCTTGGGTATATGTAAAATAATCCAATGAACATCATGTCAATAAAGAAAGGAACAAGATAATATTTGATGATATTAAAGCCGATGAGATTTATCAGTAACCCCTACGCGCATTTATTTAGTCAATTTTGTAATGGGGCTGGTTGATTAGTTGTGTAATGTAATGCAGTCGGTTTGTAATATAATTGGAGCAATCACTGGTAGGCAAGAAACTCAAGAAAATAGCTAGATAAGTACCCTGAGGAATCGAACCCCAAACCACAAGCCTGACTATGTAGTAGAGGGTAGACATTTAATTAATTAGAAATTATGGGAATAAATCAACATCGTAAGAAAAGAAAGAATGATAATAAATTTATCTATTCCATTGTCTGATTAAGGATCCATTACACTTAATTAATCATGTTTTTCTTTTTTTATTTAGGTTAAAATCTGGTTACATAAGGTACTTGGTAGTAAGTGCAAATCAAGTTTTGTTAATAACCGTCTCAAATTAGCATGGTATTTAGACATTGTGCATTGCAGATTTTTTATATATGTTTTCTGCACTTACCTTATCCCATACTAATATGATTTTCATGGTATTATGTGCATTATATGAAGTTTTGAGGTAATTATAGGTATATATATATGCACACCATTAGAATACCCAGAAACAAATTTGTATATGAGTTGCAGTATACGTTTTCTACTAGTTAATTGCTACATTATTAGCGGACCATAAATTGTTGGTTTGCTTCAATAGTCTTGGGAATATAAAGCTTATTCAAGTTTATCAAGTATATTGTATTGTTTGACATGTGTTCTGAAAATTTAGATACATTTACCCTGTTAATTGAAGGAAAACCTTCATGCACTATCATCAATCAAAACCCTTACTGAAAATATTCATTTTTGAAAAAATTGAATTCAAAAGACATGTTTACAATAGACTGGAACCCAATTATGACGCAAATCAAAAATTGCATTCAATCATTTATGATCCTTCAATCTGTTGGAGCAGGATTCCTTTCAAGAAGAAATACCTCCACATGTTCTTGACTGAAGTCTACACGCTTCCTTGGTGGAAAGAGAACTCCAGACTTTGTTCCCGAGGTCGAACGATGGAAAGGGGGTGAGTACCTGTAAAAGTCACTCCGACGCTCAAGTCAGTAATTGCGCAGCGTCCTCTTAATGTTTAATTGAATTTTCCATCCCTTGGCTGGAGGTCTAGCCGGGTTTTTATAGCGCTTTGAGTTCTTGGGTTTGACCATGCTTCCTTAGCTTTGCGCATCCCGTCCCCCACTTTATGGTAGTGGGGATCAGATGAGTTGTAGTGGGATCAGATGAGTGATTTGAGTCTCTCTGGCTCTGGAATTCTCTAGTGGGAAGGAGGCTCGATCATCCCATGTATTTTGGTTGTAGCATATGGGTTAAGCCATGACAAATGAGATTTGGTCCCCACAGTGCCTTCATTGTTTCCTTTCTACACGCTTCGAGTATGGAGAGGGAAAAATTATCTAAGTGGGACTTTATAATAGGATTTCTTCGGGTTGAGCACATGTCAGGGCTCATGGCTGAGCCTAAATAAGCCATACCTTTTCCTTTGGGCTCGCTGGTCAAGCCCAAAAATATGATTCCTATTGGCTTATCACCAACCCATGCATGTTGCTTTCGCACCTTGCATGTGAAATATTCAAATGTGGACTTTCATGCATGTTGCTAAATTTTGTAGACTGTTACCCTCTGTGGTGTATCCAAGTGCGGACAGCCGATCCCATGTGCAAGTGGGCCCTTTATCTATCATAGCCGATCCCAACCCCAGTTGGGGTGCGCTTGGTTTTGAGCTGTTGCAAGCGCGGTGGGTCTCATACCTCTTGGTTTGTTTCTCCTGGCCGATCCCATCTCTACTTGGTTTTGAGCTTTTGCCAATCCGGTGGGTCCCATAATTCTTGGTTTCTCTCTCCTGGCCGATCTCATCCCCAAGTGTCATGTCTCTTAATTTCTCTCTCCTAGCCGATCCCATCCCCAGGTGTCGTGTCCCTTAGTTTCTCTCTCCTGGCCGATCCCATCCCCTTGGCTTTGAGTTTTTGTCAATTCGGGAGGTCCCATGCTTTGTGCTTTTTCTTTGCTAGCCAATCTCAAATGGATTCCAATATTCCTGAGCTCACCTTCCAAACTCATGCGCCTTTGGTTCTTCAATTGATCCAAGGTGTTTACAGGATTTTTTTTTTCTTGCGTTTGACCGTCCGCGCTTGCCCAATAACCCTTTAGCTATCCTTCCGGACCTGTGTACCTCCGGTTTCTCAATCAACCTATGATGTTTATGATTTTTTTTCCTTGCCTTTGAGCCGTCCGAGAGGGTCCAAAAACCCCTTAGCTATCCTTCCGGACCCGTGCACCTTCGATTTCTCAACCGACCAAAGGTGTTCATGATTTTTTTTTTCTTTTCCCTTGTTTTTCCTTTTTTATTCTTCTTTTTTTCTTGCGTTTAAGCCGTCCGCGCGGGCCCAAAAACCCCTTAGCTATCTTTCCGGACCCGTGCACCTCTAGTTTCTCAACCGACCTAAGGTGTTCATGAATTTTTTTTCTTTTCCCTTTTTTTGTTGTTGCTCACTTTAGCTGTCCATGCGGGCCCCAAAAACCCCTTAGCCGTCCTTCCGAACCCGTGGGCCTTCGGTTTGTCAATCGACCCGAGGTGTACACTGACTTTTTTTTTTCTCAATGACTCCCAAGCGATCCATGATCTAGTTTTTGCCTGAGAGGGTGAACAAACCTAGCTCCGTAGGTGTACTTACTACCTTGCATCACTTATTGCTCACATCTATTGCTCTCACTTGTCTTTGGTTGAAGCGCATGCAACCTTCTATCAGGAAGCGCATACGTTGGGTAGAAATAATTTCGATTGGTCATATCAGACCAGGCTTTGTTGCCAGAGCCTAAGGCAAACATCCGAGCCGTCCACACCAAACCTTATCTTTGCTTTTGAAAAACTTCTTCCCGTGACTTCTGTGAATTATTTTCTCAATTTTCTCTTCTGTTATAAAAGGCTGATGGATAGAGATGCACTCATCTGTAAAATTGTCTATACTTTGCTTTTGTTCTTCACATATAAGCTCTAGGCGCGAAGGGAGAGGAAAGTGTTCTGTGCGTTTGAGAACTTCGCCGAAGGGTTCTTGTTCTTGCCACTACCTAGTAAGTAATATTTTCATATTTGATATTTTCATGTCAAACCACGAGATTTGGCCTAAGTCCGGTGGTGTCCCACCGAACTACGAGATACTTAAAGCTCGCACTAAAGGAAGTTTTCCCGACAACATGGGGATTGATCCTCTGCCTTTGGGGTCGGATATATACACTGGTGCCGGTATCCCTCGGGGTTCCTTAATTCTCTCGCCGGCCCATTTATAGCATGTTAAGTTTCCACTCTACCCCCTCTTTCATATGCTCCTGTTCTTCCTAGGCCTTCACCACATGTAGCTAAACCCGAATTCTTACCTTCTCATATCTGGGTTTCTAGCTGTCAGTTTGAAATTGGGTGTGTCCCTTAGCTTTAAGGATTTCATTTACCTTCACTACTTGGCTTGCGTTAGGAGGGAAAGTCACTACTTTTTTTTACGTCCTGGTCTGGTAAAAATGTATTTACTTGTAAACCTATTTTCACCAAGTACCGGAAAAATCAACCTCTCTTAATCACTAGGGAGTGTGCGGCGCCTGAGATGTCTAACATGCCTATCCCGTTAGAGTTTGGCCGAAAACCTAGTATACATATTTATGTCTTTGAAATACAGCTTATTGTGTTTTTGCAGGTCTAACTAACCTCTTTTTTGCAGTACTTCCTTCGGACAAAAATGTGTCTTCTTTCTGAGGACCGGATTGCTTGGTTGGAGGATAACTTAGCTGGTCGAGGGTGGGATATCACACACTTTCTCGACCTTGCTACTCTTATCCGTCTCTCCACTGCTCGTCGTTCGGTGACTTACCTCCCATTCAGTTTAGCTGATCCAAGCCTGTGTGGAATAAACTTGTTTAAAGACATTTACTCCATCGACGTTGAACTTTGTTGCATTGAGGATTCAACGTCTCGTATCTGGGCCAGCTTTCAAGAAAGGGAGGTTGAGCTAGCTCAACATAGCAGCTTCGAGGACTGCGTATCCGGGTCTGAGTCTGATCAGTCAGATATGTCAGTGTCACGCTCATTGAGCTCTCCGGGTATGCGAAGAAATCTCGCCATGCTTCACAGGTAATCTTGGGTTCAGGCTCACCCAATGTATCTACTTTGAGTACTCCGTCTCGGCCTCAGCAAGTCCCTCATGCCCCCACTCTCGCTAGCTCACTAGGCGAGAACGATTTCACGATCATGACTGACGAACAGATGTGGGGCTACTAATCACAGTGCTTGAACGCGGTACGTTTGGGATTTGTGCTGGTGTCATCCGATTGCCATGTCTTATCGTAGTTGCCTGTTTAATGCTTACATTTTACTTCTCGCAGATGATTGGTCTTCGCAACGCTCAAATGGCGGGGTTTCAGGCTCTGAACCGTGAGATATGCGAAAAAACGGCAACCCTCGAACTTAGCAAGAATCGCATCAAGGAATGTGAGACTAAGCTTGAAAAGTGACGAGACGAACTGCAAAACCTGAGAAGCGGCCAAAGCACTGTACAAATGGAGGTTGACCACCTTAAGCAAGAATTGGTAGATGCCGCAAGTAATAGGGACGATGAGTATCCGGCCAACACCAAGCAGATCAGGGTCGAGATGGCCAAGCAATTCCGATACGTTTGGGTTCAAAGTCAACATCGCTCTGAGCACAGGTTTGTGGCGGCCCCAGATGACTATGATGATGAGTTGGAATTTGACCCTGCTGGCTACGAACGATGGACAATTTAGGGAAAAATCGCAAATGACAGAAAGATAAAACTGACAAAGAAATGAAAACTATAAAATCAAATGAAATACTTCCTCATATGAATTGCGCTCGAAGGGCGCGGTACATATTGACCGTTCTTGATATGCCTACGCATATAGGCCCATTTTCCATAAACCTCCGTTACCTCATACGGTCATTCCCATGTCCGTCCCAATTTTCCTGCGTTTAGGTCTTTAGTATTCTCCATGACCTTTCTGGGTACCCACTCACCTATTTTGAATTTCCTATGTCGTACTCGTTTGTTGAAGTAATTGGCTGCCTGGTTCTGGTAGTTGGCAAGTCGTAACGCTGAAGCTTCTCGTTGTTTTTCAAGCATGTCAAGGTTGTAAGCTAGTTGTTGTTCATTATCATTACTCTCTACCACCAACGTCCTGACTGTGGGTAATCTAATTTCTATGGGGATGACGGCTTCAGTTCCATATGCCAAGGAAAAAGGGCTTTCGCCGATTGATTTCTGTTTAGTAGTGCGATATGCCTATAATACGTTTGGTAGTTCCTCTGACCATTTGCCTTTGCGTTGTTCAAGCCTTCTCTTCAAACAATCAAAGATCGTACGATTAGTTTTCTCGTCTTGTTCGTTTCCTTGAGGATAACTCCGGGACGAAAACTGTTGAATGATCCCTTTTTTCTCGCAGTAACTTCTGAATTTACGGTTATCGGACTGAGTTCCATTGTCCGTCACGATGGCCCTTGGTATCCCAAAACGACAAATTATATTCCACCATACGAATCTTACCACATATGCTTGGGTCATTCTCTTGTAAGCCTCGGCCTCCACCCATTTGGTGAAATAGTCAGTGGCCAAAAGGACGAACTTCTTACCCCCCACTGCGGTGGGAAGTGTCCCACGGTGTCCATCCCCTAGCGGGCGAATAGCCAAGGCCTTATAACGTGGTTAAGTTCATCGGCTGGTTGTCTGATAAGGGGTGCATGACATTTGTCGCATTTTCGTGAAAATTGCTCTGCATCGCGGGCCATGTAAGGCCAAAAATATCCTTGGGTCAGCGCTTTGTGAGCTAAGCTCCTCTCACCCGAGTGGTTCCCACATGTCCCTTGGTGTATTTCTTTTAGTGCCCATTCGGCTTCACGAGGATCGAGGCATTTGAGATATGGCCCTAAAAAAGACTTTCGAAAAAGTGTGTCATCTAAAATGGCATACCTTGCAGCATTTATTCGAATTTCCTTGCCTCGATCGGGTCCTTGGGTTGGGTTCCCTTCGTGAGATAGTTCATGATTGGAGTCATCCACCTTTCTTCTTCGGCATCAATATGTATAACTTCAGGACCAATTGGTATACTAGGGCTCGATAAGAGTTCCACCAGGGCGACCCTCATGTCTTCCACCGATGTTGATGCGGCGTGGGCCAAGCGATCTGTCTTGGTATTCGATAGAACTTTATTTTTCCGAATGTGCTGGCTAAATCCTTTACCAACTGTTGATATGCCCTCATTCGTTCATCCTTAGTCACGTATTCATCAGTTATCTGGCCGACTATGAGGCGAGAGTCGCTATAGACAACTAAGCGTTCCACCTTCAGTGTCCTTGCTAGTTGGAGTCCCAACACTAGGGCTTCGTATTCCGCCATATTGTTTGAAGTGGGGAAGTCTAATCAGAGGACGATTCCCACTCCGGCTCATGCTTGATTAGATGATCCGTCTACATACAATTCCCATTGGGCCTTGTCCAGGTTTGTTGCTTCCTTGACTTCATTGTGATTTTCCTGTTGGTGGATAGCATTCTACTAAGAAATCGGCAATTACCTGACCCTTCTGGGCTGTCCGAGGTTGATACCTAATGTCAATGCTCCGAGCTCGATGACCCACTTTGTAACTCTTCTTGAGAGGTCAGGCTTTGACATGACCGCTCTGATTGATTGGGTCGTCAATACTATGATCGTGTGTGCCTCGAAGTATTGCTAAAGTTTCTGCTTAGCCGTCACTAAAGCTAAAACGAGTTTCTCAGCCAGTGTATATCTTTTCTCAGGCTCAATTAAGCTCTTGCTCACATAAAATATGGGTTGCTGGATTGAATTTTCCTCCCTTAGTAGTATAGCACTTTCAGTGACAGCCATGTATAGGTACAAAGGTTCACCTTGCTTTGGAATAGTCAGGGTTAGGGAACTGGGGAGGTACTTCTTCAGCTGCTCATAGGCTTCTCTTTGTTCCGGCCCCCATATGGTTTTGTCCTTATTTCGAATTGCCTGGAAGAATGGCTTACAACAATCCGACAATCTTGAAATGAATCAGCTGAGAGCCGCTATTCGCCTAGTAAGAACCTACACATCTCTAAGCGTTCTTGGATCAGACATATTCCGCAACTTCTCCACCTTAAATAGATTGGGCTCGATGCATCACTTGTTCACTATTTGCCACAAGAATTGCCTCAACGAAACACCGAATGCGCACTTCTTTGGGTTAAGCCGCATGCGATACCTCTTCAGTATGTTGAAAACTTCTTCCAGGTGCCTGAAATGTTGGGATTTTTCCTTGCTCTTGACGACCATATCGTCGACGTAAACCTCCATCGTTTTGGCGATCTGCCTTTTGAACATCTTGTTCACTAATCTTTGATACGTCGACCCTGCGTTCTTCAGCCCGAATGGCATCACTGTGTAACAATACAAGCCTCGCTCAGTAACGAATGCCGTCTTTTCTTGGTCCTCAATTGCCATTGGGATTTGAGTATACCCCGAATAGGCGTCCAGGAATGAGAGAAGTTCATACCCGGTGGTGGTATCTACCATTTGATCGATCTTTGGTATCGAATAACAGTCTTTTGGGTACGCCTTATTCAGGTTAATGTAGTCTACGCACACACGCCATCTCTCATCCTTTTTACTTACTACCACGACATTCTAGACCCAGGTCGAACACCATACTTCTCGAATGAATCTTGCCTCGAGCAATCGGTCCATTTCATCGGTAATAATTTGGTTCCACTGAGGTGCGAACCTCCTCTGCTTCTATTGGTATGGAGTAGGGATGGCAAAAATCCTCGTAGGGGCGGGTCCCCGTCGGGTCCCCGACCCTAACGGGGGGAGATTTCGGGTCTAAATGGGTATCGGGTATGAGGATCCCCGAACTTGCAAAATCCCGGACTGTATAGGGACGGGATGGTATTGGCGTCCCCATCCCCGAACCCGGCCCGAAAATATATATATTTATATATAAATAAATAAATATATATATATATATATAATTATAATATTTATGTTTAACCCTAAGTTAACTTCCCTCTCCTAATTCTTCCTAATTTTCTATGGAATTTCATATTGATGTGATTTTAAATAGTTGAGTTGAACTCTATAGTTAATTTGGATGTGTTGAATGATAAGTTAATATGAAATTTAATGTTAAAATGTATGATAAATATTTTTTTATGCAAAAAAATCGGGGATTCGGAGTGGGCATGGGGAATAGTCCCCCGACGGAGACGGGGATGGGAATTCCCCGAAACCTAATAAACGGAGATGGGTTCGGGGATGGGGGCGGGATGCAGAGCGGGGATGGTGATGGTATTGTCATAACCGGCCCCTACTCAACCCGTTGCCATCCCTAGTACGGGGGGTGGTTTGGATCAACATTCAGCCGATGACACGCAATCTCCTGGTCGATCCCCGCATGTCTTTATGTGACCACGCGAACACGTCCTTATTCTCTCTTAACAACTCCATTAGTTGGTCTACCTCATCTTTAGATAGGAGGGAGCCCACCAACACTTTTCTATCAAGGTAAGAGGGATCCATAACTTCTTTCTTGAGTGGTTCGATCATCGGAAGGTCTGAGTTATCCTCCTCTTATTGTTCTGGTGGGTCCTTCATTAATTGCAATAAATCATCGCCCTGTTGCGGAGTTGCAGCCTTAAGGTTAGTTGCTATGTTGTAGCATCGTCTGGCTTCCACTTGATCCCCCTTGATATCGGCTGTGGTTCTCCCATCTTCGAACATGCACCTCATCTCCTGGCAACGTGTCGATGCTTCTCCATCCATTCGATGAATCTTGTTCCTTCCTATTATAGCGTTATCGCTCGGCGCGTCTACAACTACAAAAGTAACGAATAGGGTCTTACCTGCGGCAATAACCGGCAGAGTCACATCTCAGATCAGTTGCGCTTTTGTTCCTTCAAATGCATAGATCGGTGTTGGGTTTGGTTGAATCTCCTTTTCATCTAGCTTCATTCTTTTGAAGGTGCTCCAGAATAACACGTCTGAGCTACTTCCCCCCATCAATTATCATTCTTTTGGTTCAAAACATACCTTTGCCCTTGTTCTCGTGAAAAAGTTTGGCTAAACTCACCGTGAGCTTGGTGAAGGGTCAACTTTTCCTAGGTCCGTTGCTAGGCTCTTGTCTAAAGGCATATCGCTTCGTCTCCACCTTTTGCCCCAATGGAGGCTTTGAGATCGCAATGGTGGAAGTCAGTGGCGGATTCAGGATATTTCCTTCCAGGGGTCAATGTCTAAAGGTGAAAAAAATTTATACAAAATATACTCATAAAAATGAAACAATAATATTAGAATTCATAATTCATAGAAAAAAACCACATTACAAATTGCAAATGTACTCATAGCTTGTGTATTGACCAAAAAATGGTATGTATCCATGAATTATTAACGCAAATTTTACAAATTGCAAGTTGGATACATTGATAATACATAAATGAAATCCCTTAGGAACAGAGAGTTATAAAAAGAAAGAAAAGATACAAAAATTGTGATATTGATTGCAAGGTAAGGTAAGCAATCAAGGAAGGAAGCTGGTGGAAGCAAACAACAAGCTCTCAATTCTCCTAGTCTAGAAGGACTTCCGGAGATTAGAGCATAAGGTCACCTTCACAGTTCCCTGACGCAGCGGAAACGTGATCAGGGATAGTCTTGCTTCCTGAATGGATGATCAGAGATAGTCTTGCTTCTCGGGCATATTGAATGCCCACTGATAAGAAAAACAAGTAGATATCGCATCACTAGGTATGGAGTAAATTGGATGTCTTCTGCAAAGAAAGTTCCGTTAGTAGCACATTTATACACAACTACAATGAATAGGTGGAATCAGTGAATTTCAAATTAACCATAGGAAATTGAGAGATTCTCGGGATACTTTTGAAAAAGTAGCTCCGTGAAATCCGTAAAGCAAGATCGGCTTTAACGAAGATAATACTTGAAAATGCCGAAAGTGCCGACAACATTATTAGAGGCCACGTGAAGTTTTGGACTCTTGCGAAAGAGAAAGATAATGTGGGGATTCGAGAAGATAATGGAATCCTGGAGATGCCGCCACATTTTTATCTATATATTGCCTTCGCAAAACTTGATTGAGCAACTGCCTTTCAACTCAACTTCCTTCATTTTCTGAAATTTTAGTTTTTGCCAGACTTTCTTCGAAACCTTCTTAAAATGGCTTCCTTTTCTTCCTGCCCTAATGATTTCAATTTAAATGATGTTCCCACACCAACTAGTGACGCTACAGTTTGGCGTCCATCCTTTGTATCCCAAAATCGTTATCTCACAGTTAATGATTCTATGATGATGAATGATGCTACTGCTGTCATAGTAGCTAGGAATTTCATTACTCCAATGGATGAAATGTTGTTGACAGGGAGGTCTGAGGAAGAGGCTATTAATGACTCAATAGCTTCTAGCATCCAGAGTGCTGCTTCTGTTTCTAACTTGGCTGATCGCTTGCGTGTTAGAGCAAACGAGGTTCAGAAGCTAACAACTGAAAATTCATCTCTTCAAAGAATGCTTCATGAGTCTCAACAGGAGGTTGAAAAACTTAAAGGAGAGAATAATTCCTTGTTGAAACTGGTGAGTTCGTACTCCGATGATACACTGAGAAGGCTAGACATGCTGCAGGTCTCCAATGAAAGAATTTTGGGAGACCACGAGAGACTCATGGCTAGGCTTAAGAGGCGCCGTCCTCTTCCTTCAGAGGCTTCTAGAACCTAATGTAATTTTATAGATTTTACAGGACCTGCACCTTCTTTGCAGGTGGAAAAAAAAAATCTATCTGTATTATGTTCCTTTCGTATTATAACAACAGAGCAGGTTAAGTTCAAAATCTTGTTCATAGCAGAAAATGCTCTATCCACAGAAGCAGTTGCAACCGGTAAAGTTAAGGCTAATCTGTGCTGCTGTTTTGTTTTGTTTTTTGTTTTTTTTAACCTGTGCCAAAACGACGTCGTTTTGGCCAGGTGTTATTAAAAAAAAAAAAAAAGTATAAGTGAAATGACGTCGTTTTGAAGAATAGCGCGCAAAAAAAAAAAACCTTAAGTGCAACGACGTCGTTTCGACATCGAGGGCGCAAAAAAAAAAAAAAAAAACCACTTAAATGAAACGACGTCGTTTTGATGTCGACCAAACAAAAAAAAAAAAAAAGATGCGCGCTGCGCGCAGAAAAAAAGAAAAAAGATGCGCGCTGCGCGCAAGCTCTCTACAGCTGCACAGCAGCACAAGAGTTTGCCCCATTGGGGCATTTCATCGAGCACCTTGCGAGGGTCAATTTGGGCGGCTCTAATGGAGGATTTCAGAGGTTGCATGGGTCAATTGACCACCCTTGCTCCTCTGTGGATCCGCCCCTGGTGGAAGTGGCGCGTTTTGACTGGGTGAGCTCTTCTTCTTCTAATCTGATGATTCCATCCGCTCGGGCCATCACTTCTCTCATATCCACTGGTGTGGTCTTCACTAAAGACCTGTGCATCTTTGTTCCAGGTATGACCCCCTCAAGAAATGCCAACGAAGCAGTATGAGAATCGCACTCCTCAAGAGTAGACATTTCCTCCGTAAAACGCCTCAAGAAGTCTTTAAGGCTTTCTCCAATACTTTGCTTTGTGTTGAATAGATCATGACATCTTTTCTCCCTTTTTTATTGCAAATGTATTGAGATATGAACATTTCACAGAGTTGGGTGAAACCGCCAATAGACCTTGGTTTCAACTGTCTAAACCAAATCAGGGCCGATCCTGACACGCTTGAGGGGAACAACTTACATAACAGGGGGCCTCGTCAACTCCTTCGAGCACCATTTGTTATTGGAAATAGTAGATATGCTCAATGGGATCGGTAGTGCCCTCGAACAGCTTAAACTTAGGTTGGGTGAACTGGCTTTTTGGCTTTCAGGATGTCTTCCGTGAATGGCGACTTGCAAATTCCTTTCGCCGCCTCCAAAACTAGTTCCGCGGGTGTTTGTCGCTTGTACCCTCTGATAATCTTCTCGATCTGATTGCACAAATCAGTGTCCTTCGCCCTCTTCACCATTTCATGCAGGTCGAGATCTTTGTCTTGATCTTCTGCAGTGGCCTTGTCCCGGACGCTCGAGTGTGTGCTGCTGGAGGAGTCCCCCTCAAAGATCTCATGTCGCTGCTTCCTCTTGCCCTCTTTTGAGCCCTCATGGCGAGTAGTGTTCTGCGTCTTCTCCAGAGCTTTCTTCGCTACGTTTCTCTTTTCACGCAGCTCTTTCATGATTTCCCTCAATTGGATAACAGTAAGGCTTGGTTCCCCATCCTGGGAGTTGGATCTTACGCTTCTGGGTCGAGGAGTGGATGTCGCATTCCTCGGGATGGAAGTGTTTGGAGTTCCGTGTGCAGATTCAGTCATATTTATGATCAACTTTGTGAGATTCCCACAAACGGCGCCAACTATTAGAGCAAGATTCCTTTCAAGAAGAAATACCTCTATAGGTTCTTGACTGAAGTCCGCTCGCTTTCTTGGTCGAAAGAGAACTCTGGACTTTGTTCCTGAGGTCGAACGATAGAAAGGGGGTGAGTACCTACAAAAGTCACTTAGACGCTCAAGTCAGTATTTGTGCAGTGTACTCTTAGTGTTTAATTGAATTTGTCGTCCCTTGACTAGTGGTCTAGCTGGGTTTTTATAGCACTTCGAGTTCTTGGATTTTGCCATGCTTCCCTAGCTTTGCGCATCCCGTCCCCCACTTCATGATAGTGGGGATCAGATGAGTTGTAGTGGGATCGGATGAGTGATTTGAGTCTCCCTCGCTCCGCACTTCTCTAGTGGGAGGGAACCTCGATCATCCCACGTCTTTTGGTTGTGGCATATGGGTTAAGCCATGACAAATGAGATTTGGTCCCCACACAATCCATTACTTCCAACTACTTCCTGCCATTTGACATTAATTTCTTCTTTCCTATATATATCCCATATACAATTATGCAATTTCTCAGTATTATATCTATTGCCTAGTTTCTCTGAGAATTTATTCATTATATGCTATATACAATACCTGTGAAAATGTCATAGGGGGATTGCACAATCGCCTTTGCCTTGGCTACATCTTGGTTCGTAATGATCATTTTTAGAGTAGTACTTAGCATTGCTTTTTTAAATTCTTCAAACAACCAAACAAAGGAGTCTACCGTTTCATTCACTAAAAAAGTACATGCAAAAACAATTGTATACCCATGATTATTTACTCCTATCAGTGGCGTGAACAACTACATTTGAGGCCACAACTCTTGCCTTGCAGCCTTCTCTAGATTTGCCTCTCATTCTTTTGGGTTTAGGATCCTTGGGTGGCTCATAACACTCTTGTTCACAACATACGAACTCTTTTCTTATTATCTCATTTGTAAATCTTTTCATTCTACTTAAATGTTTTTGAATACTAAACTCGGAGTTTCTTGCGCAAGTCTTGTAGAACTCATACACATCATCAAGTGAGTTAAATTCTTTCCCCACTTGTGGTTTCAAATTCATACTTACTACCAGTATCACTCACACTTCATCGTTTATTTGACTACTTTCTTCCTTTGCCCCTTCAACTTGGTTCTGCATCTCTGCCCCATCAACTTAGTTTTCCACCTCTATGTTCACGTCCATTTTTCTAAAAGTTGCAACAACACAGTTAAAATCAAATTATTTCCAAAAGCTCTCAGTATATATGGTGCAATTTTAATGCAATCTTTCATATAAATTATAGTGCAATTAATAGTTATACATAATAATTATTCTTAATACAACAATTACCCATTTCTTAATCATACCAATAAGACATATATTCATTATAGCAGTTTCTCATACCTATTTAGTATTTAATTATATTTCATTGCCAACATGTTGACAATTGAGTAATATTTGTTTAACATAGGAACAAAATTACAGCTATCTCTTTTGGATGAGTTTGCCCTCAAATCTCATCCAAGCTCAACAAAGAGCCAACTAAGTGTCTTCTCAGTTAGTGGTGTATTCTGAGTTAAATGAGCTGTGTTTCATTAGGATTTGTCAAGCTTTGGGTCTTTGTTTTGAGTTGAAGACAACCCGACTGCAACTTAAGTTGCTCTTTTAATCCAACCGTCCAATTTTATCCAACGGTTGCGATCTGTCCTCATTTTTTCTTGGTAGGGGTTGTTTTGAGCCTAGGCCCCCTTTTGCCATGACAGAAAAGGATGGGAAGAAGTGCTCTTATGAGTCGATCCATGACAAAAAGAGATCGGTGGAAGTGCTCTTACCAATCGATCCTTCCGGAAAATTTTCCTAAATCCACCAATGTATGCACTAGATATTTGAGATATTTTTTCTTCAATTCCTCTTTCTCAAATATCACTTATATATAAATAGAATTGAACCTAGAAAAAATTGAAAATACAAATACAAGATGGTGCGTCAACATCTTCCATCGATCCCATAAAGAAGCAGATCACATTCAATCCAATCACCCTTGGCCCATCAACGGTAATTAATATTTGCTTTAAATTCCAAACACATTGACTCACTTGACAGTGGGGTAACTGTTATTCAACAAAGCCAATTATGGCAGTTTAGGTAATATCAGCAGTAAAAAACTTATGCCACACGACGCGTAACTCCGTAACCGGCAATACCCGGTCTCGCAACGCCCACCGACAACTTCACTCCCGGTCACCCCACTACCCCTCTCCATATCCGTACATCTCTCCCACTGAAGAACATCTCCTTTTTAAATGCCACCTTCCCTCCCTCCTCATTATTCAACAAATACTACAGCCACTCCCCAAATTCCCCACAAAAATTAAGGAGCCCACATTTCTCCATGCGATAATTGACGTGAATTATTGATAATCCCAAGGCACGCAGAGCCCAAAAAAAAAAGCTTCGGTAAGTGCTCAACCTTTTACTGTCAGTTTCACAGCTTTTTTACACTGCTCGAAGTTGTTTTTTTGGGGCGGGAAGAGACAACACGAGCAGGAAAAAGCGTCGTCGTTTTGGTCTGCTCTGGTCTGGATTCTGGAAGCTTTTTCATGGCGTAGCCAGATCTTGTAATTTTCTCTTGCGCTTGGCTTTCGACGTGGTTTTGGCTCTGTAAACTCACTTGTTTGAGTGCCATTTTCAGGTTCGAGCTCTTCAATTCTGCCATTTCCTCACTCTTTCGTGTCGATTTTGCCCCCAATTTGGCGTCGTTTTGGCTTGGGTTGCGACATTGCGATTGGATCTTCGGTCGCGTTCTGGTTCAGTTATTTCGACGCGGTAAGTTGCTGAATGTTTTCTTTCTCTCTCTTCCCATCTCCACTTGAACTTGACGTTATTTAATATTTTCGGTGTCGATCGTGCCACGTCAGCAGTACCGACGGTATAGATTGCACTCTTTAGTTATGAACGAAACACTGTTGTGATGATGGCCATTATTTGTGAATTCTGATTCGATCTCAGTTTGCTGTTGAAAAAATTTCCAAAAAGAATAATTACCGTTTTTGTTAATTGTGATTAAATTCAGCTAACTTTTTCACTTTTTTTATTTTTTCTATAATTTCATGGATTTGACTTCGTTCTATTGGTTGGCCATGCTAAAAAGAGAAAAAAGTGAATTAATCTATAAGTATTAGCGATCCTCTTTATTGGACCGTACGTGGTTTAGCTGTTGCCAGTTGCCAAATTGAGATGTATGTTCATTGTGTCAAATTTATTCCACGTTGATGGGGACGTAGAATATGATAGATTCATTGGGCTGGACCCTCCGAGCCATTTTAAGTTTTGATCCCATGGCCTTTTGGGCAAGTTTGAGCTGTTTCGATGTCATTGTTTTGAAACGTAGCCCTCCCTGTTTCAAAAAATAAAAAAAGAAAGAAATGTAGCGCTCCTGTGCTGTATATGATTTTGACCCGTCTGGTTGAAATTAATGGAAGATACCCGTGTCCTAAATGACAGTGGAAAATAACAGCTGCAATGCAATTTGATGATGGAATTAGTATTATAGCAGCATTATTTGCAATATTGGGTAGATGGGAACTGGCCCTTCTGAGGTGAATGAGTGAACAAACGTTTTTTGGACCTTTTTTGGTCTTTGGTGCTTGATTTTCTGTCTATCCTTTGAATTGAGATATGAATGCATGGCTCCATGACGGAGGCAAGCTTTAAATAGAGTTGTCATGAGCTTGCGTTCATTGGGTTCTACTGATATGAAAAATCAAGCTCTTGTGTTTTTTTTTTGGTGTACTCAGTTTGCTAATGGAGTGCTTGTTTGATTTTGTTTTATGTCAAAGGTCTTGTAAAACTCTCTAAGTTGATGACCCAGAATGATGTCTTATTTGCAGGCTTACCGGAAATAAGTTTGGAATAACTAAGGAAAGGCCCAGAAGAAGTTTTCTGGTTTATGCATTTTTAATTTGGAGAAGTCACTGCATAAGAGGTAGGTGAAATCCCTTCCTTATGTGCATTTAGTGTTGGCTTGGCTCTATTTATTTCTTTCCTTTTTTTTCCCCTCTCTAGTCTTCACTCTGAAAGTAATGAGAAGAAGAGCTTTGCTGGTTGTTGATTGTTTTGTTTTCTTCTATGTCAGTGTTTTTAATTGATTGTTATAGTTGGAGGAACTAAACCAAGCAAGGCATGAAGGAGGTTGAGAAAAGGAAAACCCCAAATACTAAAAACACCAAGCGCTCAGGAAGAACTGAAAGGAGAGACAATAAACTGAATCAAGGGAATCCTGGCAAGAGATTGAATGGAAAAGAAACTGAATCTAAAGACTCTTATGCTATACCAGACCCCAGTACTTTAGTAAGTGATTCAAACACGGGCACCGACCTCTCTGAAGTTAATGAAAACTTGGTTATACATTATGTGGATGATGTGAACAGGTTTGAGGAGGTGCCTCAAGATTTGAAAGCCAATCCAATGATTTCCAAAGGGAACATTGATGACGCTCATGGGAAGGAAGAGGTGTCGGATTGTGAGACAATAAAGGATTCCGTATCATCTCAAGGGGATTCACTTGAGGATGAGAATGTAGAACAAGCTTCAAGGGTTCCCAAAATCATTGCAAAGAAGAATCTCTCAGAGAGCTCTCATGGATCCAGGGAGAGGTCTGATAGCGAATCTAAGTCAAAATCCAAGGCACTACATCCTACAGAGAAAAAATCCACTAATTCTAATGAAGGAGCTTTGGGTAACACCAGAACTTCTTCTAGGAATAGTTCTAGCAATACAGAAGTTCCCTCTAAACCTTCGTCAGAATCATCTGAAGAAGTTGATGATAATCTTATTGTAGAGGTAAAAGGAAGTCATATCCTAGATGGGGCTTCAAATGGTGCCCAGAGTGTTGAAAATGACAATGAAACAGTACATGCTGAAGAAAATGGTGAGCAAGAGGATGTAACAGCTTTGGAACGAAAGGTTGAAGAAATGGAAATGAGAATTGGGAAACTTGAAGAAGAGCTCCGAGAAGTTGCTGCTCTTGAAATTTCCCTCTATTCTGTAGTACCAGAGCATGGGAGCTCAGCACATAAAGTGCACACACCGGCTCGGCGCATTTCTAGACTTTATATTCATGCTTGCAAGCTTTGGACTCAGGACAAGCGAGCCACAATTGCTAAGAACACTGTGTCAGGGCTTGTTTTGATCGCAAAGTCCTGTGGCAATGATGTTCCAAGGTAAAAATTATCATGTCATAAAACATAGTGTTAAAACATTGTCACTTTCCGAAACTAATATTTTCTCTTTTCCTTTTGTATTTTAAGGTTAACCTTCTGGTTATCAAACACTGTTGTGCTAAGGGAGATCGTATCTCAAGCATTTGGCATTTTACACCAGTCAAGTTCTTTAACAAAGTTTGCTGATATAAATGGGACTAGCAAAAGAAATGAAGTGAAGTCTCCAACACTGAAATGGAGGGGTGGTTCTGGTGGTAAACAAATGAACAGTTTTATGCAGTTTGCTGATGACTGGCAAGAGACAGGAACCTTCACAGCTGCATTAGAAAAAGTTGAATCTTGGATTTTCTCTCGGATAGTTGAGTCTGTCTGGTGGCAGGTACATCTACTCCAACAGAGTGTGTATAGATGTGTGTATCTGATTCTACAATTGAACCATTGTGATCGTTCGATGAATCAACCAAATAACCTTGCATTCTTGCATTTAACACATTAAAGGTGGCTGGAGTCCCTACTTCACAATAATCATGTTGTTTTAATGGCTAAGTTGCATGCCGAAGGCCATTTTTCCATGAATTAATATATTCTTGACAGTGGGTTTGATGGGCTTTTATGTTTTACTGACCAGAATCTTATTTTTTCAGGCTTTGACTCCAAATATGCAATCTCCAGCTGAGTATTCGTCTAATAATAACACAATTGTAAGGTTGTTGGGACCTGCACTGGGTGATCAGAAGCAAGGCAGCTTTTCTGTGAACCTTTGGAAAAATGCTTTCCAGGATGCTTCTCAACGACTCTGTCCTGTTCGGGCAGGAGGGCACAAGTGCGGCTGCTTGCCTGTGTTGGCGAGAATGGTATGGAATCCTCAAATACTTATCTAAGCTTCCTCTGCAGTTTAAATTTTCTTCGTCACAGGCAGTGGATTTTAACCTCAAACTACAGAACTTTCTCATCTTCATTAATTATTTTTTCTTCAGAGTTCTAATTAATTAGACATGATTTGCCTTTTAGGTTATGGAACATTGTGTTGCAAGGCTAGATGTGGCAATGTTCAATGCTATTCTGCGTGAGTCAGCCCATGAGATCCCTACTGATCCAGTGTCAGATCCCATTGTTGATCCCAGGGTTCTTCCTATTCCCGCTGGCGATTTGAGTTTTGGGTCTGGTGCACAACTCAAAAATTCTGTACGTATCATACTCATGTTTTTCATCCCTTTTATAATCTTTTTAAACCAGAAATATCCACCTTTACATGGCTGTCATAAACTATAAAACCACTGTGGTAAGGAAATTGGCAGTTCATCATTTGGAAGGGTAGGCCTCAAAATTGTGATTGCTAGATTTAAAACATGTGGAGGCTGCATTCATGCAGGTTGGAAATTGGTCTAGATGGCTAAGTGATATGTTTGACATGGATGCTGATGATTCCCTGCAAGAAGATAAGCCCGGCAGTCAGGATGATGACAGGCAGAGTGGGGATGGTGAATCTAAATCCTTCCTTCTTCTCAATGCCTTGAGTGATCTTTTAATGCTTCCCAAAGACATGCTTATCGACCGATCAATCAGAAAGGAGGTTGGTGTTCATAATTTATGTTCCCATTCTTTTCCTGTCTCTTATTGGACTGATTAAACTTTTTGCTTTCATGTATACTAGGTGTGCCCTTCAATTAGTCTCCCATTAGTTAAGCGGATACTTTGTAACTTCACTCCAGATGAGTTCTGCCCAGATGCTGTCCCAGGAGCTGTATTGGAGGCACTGAATGCTGAGGTATGATTTACCTTTCCCTACATCTATATATTACCATATAAAGCTTTTATTCAGTTTTCAAGTTCCATGACCACCTGTGTCTCTGCAATTACGGCTCGATGGTTTTGAAACAGTTGAAAAAGTTTGAATGAACTGCCCTTAAATGTTAATGTTAAAAAGTGCTTCTGTAATTGCATAGAAAAAAGTTTGATGTACTGTTTCTTCATTTGTTCAGAGCATCGTGGAGCGCCGATTGTCGGGAGAATCTGCGAGAAGCTTCCCCTATACAGCGGCACCAGTTATGTACAGCCCACCTTCCTCGGCTGATGTGGCAGAAAAAGTTTCAGAAGCAGGAGGAAGATCTCAACTGGAAAGGAACGTCTCAGCTGTACAGAGAAAGGGATATACCAGTGATGAGGAGCTGGAGGAGCTGGATTCTCCTCTAACATCCATCATTGACAAATTACCATCGTCTCCAACTATCGTAGCAAATGGAAATGGAAAACATGAGCACACGGGTCATGCCTGCACGAATGCGAGGTACGAACTGCTTCGTGAGGTGTGGTCTGGGTAAATGTTGAAAGAGCAGACTCCGGACTCTATGTATACCTGTTGTTTCTGTATCAACAAAGTTTTGGAGAAACTTAAACAGAACTGTGAATAATGAAAGGCAAATATCAAGAGGATTTGAAGTCTTTAGGCTATTCTCAAAATATGGCTAAAGCCATTAGATTTGTGTTATCTTTGTTTTCTGTATATTTATAGTGAGTTTCATTATCATATATCAAATAAAAGAGATTACTTACATGCTCAGTGAACTCAGTCTTGAATAATCTATCCAAGTTTCGACCAAAAAGAAAAAGAAAAATCTATCCAAGTGCAGCAGAAATGACGCTTCTGCCATCGTCTTCGAGATGTCAGAATAATGTCTTAAAGCATTGCAAATGCATGTTTACTTATTAGGAAGTCATGAATCGGAAAATTTAATAATATGAAAATTAAGGAATTGAAATTGGATCAATTACTCCCTCTATTTGACATTGGTAATACAACAGAATATTCAACCATTTACTTTCTTTAGATGGGAGCTTCATCCTGGTACTTGACCCCTTCTACTTCCTAGCCACCTTCAAACACCATGTCAGATCAAACACCACCAGAATACTTCCAAAAATTCAAGCACCAACACCAAAAATCCTGGTATGGATTCATCACACCCATATTTTGTTCATCAATCAGATCACCCCGGTCTCATGCTCGTTCCCATAAAGTTGAACGGCAGCAATTACCCATCTTGGAGTAAATCCATGCTCCATGCTCTCACGGCCAAGAACAAAGTTGGCTTTGTCAACGGATCCGTTCAACCTCCTTCAGAAACAGAACAACCAACCGAATATGCTCTCTGGAATCAATGCAACAGTATGATTTTATCATGGCTTGCTCATTCGGTGGAACCCGATCTGGCCAAAGATCTCTTGTCACATCTCGGGATCAACTCCGCCGTAGCACGATATTGTCCGCTTTAGGCCCCCCTCTCTGCCCTCACGGTTTTGTTTCTGGGAACTCACGAGCAACTTCCCAGTGGGTCACCCATCATGGGATTGCTTTAGCCCCCAACTCGCTTAACTTCGGAGTTCTACGACTCCGAAGCCAGTGAGCTCCCAAAAGGCTCATGCTAGATGGATGAATGTCAGGGCACATCACCCCCACAATCCATCTCATGGTGATACCAAATTGTCGATTCCAACTATCCGCTTGATTTTAGATCACAAACTCATGAGCAGAAGAATCGCTCCAACCAAAGCCTTAGATGGATGCGGGTGTGCACATATAAGGCACATCACCCCCTCTCTGTTGGTTGATGTGGGATCTTACATCTCTGGGACGAATTAGAAACATATCAAACACCTCTCACATGTAACGAGATGAAAGCACACAATACACAAAAGGAAGAAGATCGGATGATGCAATTCCTTATAGGCCTCAACGACACCTACAACGGTGTTCGCGGGAATATCCTCATGATGTCGCCATTGACTAATGTCCGCCAAGCCTATTCACTTGTCACAAAAGGAAGAAGATCGGATGATGCAATTCCTTATGGGCCTCAACGACACCTAAAACGGTGTTCGCGGGAATATCCTCATGATGTCGCCATTGCCTAATGTCCGCCAAGCCTATTCACTTGTTGTTCAAGACGAAACACAGCGACGAATAACATCAGGACCAACAGAGAATTTTTCCATTGCCGCTGCGATTCACAGCCGATCAAACAATATGTCGAATAATTCGACGAACAAACACAGCACTGTGATAGAAACGGTCATACAATTGAAGAATGTCGGACCCTCAAATTCCATTGCAAGTATTGTGATAGGAGAGGCCACACTGAGGATAGATGTAAATTTAAAAATGGGACATGGGTTCCCAATGACACAAGAATTCAAGGGAGTAGGCATAATCAATCTAAGCAACAACGTCAAGGGTCTAGAGGGCACATCAATTCGCGTGGGTCCTTTCCTACTGCCCACGCCGCAGACACAGCTCCAGCGCATGAGGCCCAATCATATGGTTTCAGTGCACCAACCCAGCCAGCCTCTCAATCCAACCCTTTACATGGGTTTTCTGCAGAGCAACTCCAACAACTAGCACATGCCGTTTCTATGATGAGTTCAACTCATTCCTCTGGTAATAGCAATGCTTATGCAAATGCTGCAGGTTTGGCTCCTTTTTCCATTCCCTCCATAAATTATGTGTTCACTAAACCTTGGATTTTGGATAGCGGAGCTACTGATCACATCACTTATGATCCCACACTTTTCACTAAAACTGAATCATCACAAATGCCCATTGTTAATTTACCTACTGGTTCTCATGCCCCAATCACTTCCACTGGCACTATACCATTCAATTCAAATATCACATTAGACAAAATTTTGTGTGTTCCATCTTTTCGCTTAAATCTTATGTCTGCCAGCAAACTCACTACTTCTCTAAACTGTTGTGCCATTTTGTTTCCTACCTTCTGTGTCTTGCAGGACTTGGCTACGGGGAAGATGATTGGCTTGGGTAAACAGCGTGGTGGTCTCTATTACATGTCTCCATTGCAAAAGACACCTGTCTCATATCAAGTTTCACTCTCATCCGATTTATGGCACATGCGACTTGGACACCCATCCCCTGCTCGTCTTCGATTAGCTTCTTCCTTATTGCCTTCCAATACTATTTCTTTTGATAATAATTGTAGTGTTTGTCCCATGGCCAAACAAACAAGACTTCCATTTCCTCTAAGTTCAATATCAACTAAAGCTCCTTTTGATTTATTACATTGTGATATTTGGGGTCCACACAAAGTTACCACACATTCAGGGGCATGTTTCTTTCTTACCATTGTGGATGACTTTACTAGGTGCACATGGATATTTTTGATGCATCATAAATTTGAAACCCAAAACCTTCTCAAATCTTTTGTTGCTTTTGCCCACTATCAATTCCATGCCCACATTAAAACCATTCGGGTAGACAACGGATCTGAATTTTTCTCCATGAGGGATTTTTTTCAAAATAATGGCATTGAATATCAGCGCACTTGTGTTTACACTCCACAACAAAATGGAGTCGTCGAACGCAAGCATCGCCACATTCTCACTGTCGCAAGTGCATTACTTTTTCAGTCTCACTTACCCATTATTTTCTGGGGTGAATGTGTCTTGACCGCTGTCTATCTTATTAACCAATTACCCTCACCATTACTTTCCAGTAAATCACCTTTTGAATTGTTATACAACCGTCCCCCATCACTCGACCACTTGAAAGTCTTTGGTTGTCTCTGTTATGCAACTATTGTCCATCCTACTCATAAATTTGATCCCCGTGCCACACGTTGTGTCTTTGTTGGATATCCTACTGGCCAAAAGGGTTACAAACTCTACAATTTCGAGACAAACAAATTCTTTGCAAGCCGTGATGTCTGATTCTGTGAAAATACTTCCATTTCTCTCAATTTTTGGCCTCCCTTACCCCCTACTCCTCAGCCCTACCTTTCTTCTGATTTTCTTAACAGCTGGACCACACCAATTGATCCGCCCAACCCACTAGCCAATCCGCCCAACCCTCCAACCAATCCACCACAAGTGCCTAACCACTCTATCCTCTCTGACGCACATGACAAGCTTGACAACCCCACCTCTCCCATCCCACCTTTGTCCCCATCCGTCGACCCCACCCCTCCACATACAGATAATCCCATTCCTCTCATTTCCCCTCCTCGATAGTCGACTCACTCTAAACATCCTCAGGCATGGCATACAGACTACCACATGTCCAACCACGTTAATCACTCAACCTCAGCGCCTCGTTTTGCATCAGGTACTCGGTATCCCCTTTCCCACTTCCTTACATACTCTCGTTTATCCTCTGCCCATTGTGCTTTTCTTGCTAACCTTACAGGTCACACAGAACCCACATATGCTCAGGCTATTCTTGATCCACATTGGTGCCAAGCCATGACTGCAGAACTAGAGGCTTTACAGCACAATAACACTTGGAGTTTGGTTCCGCTGCCTGTTGGTCATAAATCGATCGGCTGCAAATGGGTCTACAAAATCAAATACAAGTCCGACGGCACCATTGAGTGCTACAAGGCTCAGCTTGTTGCTAAAGGCTACACTCAAATTGAAGGCATCGATTATCAGGAGACTTTCTCCCCTACAGCCAAACTCACTACCCTCCGTTGTCTTCTTACTGTTGCTGCTGCCCGCCATTGGTTCATCCACCAATTAGACGTTCAAAATGCTTTTCTCCATGGCGATTTACATGAGGTGGTGTACATGGAGCCTCCTCCTGGTCTTCGCCGACAGAGGGAGAACGTTGTATGTCGGCTCAACAAGTCTCTTTATGGTCTCAAACAGGCTTCTAGAAATTGGTTTTCCACCTTTTCAGATACCATTCAAAAGGCTGGTTATCAACAATCTAAAGCTGAGTATTCTCTTTTTACCAAGGCTGAAGGCACTTCATTTACTGCAGTTCTTATCTATGTTGATGACATACTTCTCACAGGAAATAATCTTCAAGAAATGGAACGTCTCAAAAAGTTCCTTCTCAATCGCTTCCGCATCAAAGATCTTGGAGATTTAAAATATTTTCTGGGCATTGAATTCTCTCGTTCCAAGAAAGGTATTTTCATGTCTCAAAGAAAGTACGCACTTGATATTTTTGAGGATTCAGGACTTTTAGGCGCACGCCCAGACAAGTTCCCAATGGAACAGAATTTGAAACTCACTCCTACAAATGGAGAATTACTGAATGATCCAACCAAATACAGGAGACTGGTTGGCCGATTGATCTACCTTACTGTCACAAGGCCTGATATAATCTATCCTGTTCAAACACTAAGTCAATTCATGCATCAGCCTCGCAAACCTCATTGGGATGCTGCCATACGGGTCCTTAAATACCTCAAGGGGACCCCAGGTCAGGGTTTGTTATTTTCTGCCATCAACAATCTTACATTAAAAGCTTTTTGTGATTCAGACTGGGGAGGTTGTCGTGCGACAAGGAGATTAGTTACAGGATACTGTGTTTTTCTTGGCAATTCACTCATCTCATGGAAATCCAAGAAACAAACCAATGTTTCAAGATCATCAGCAGAAGCTGAATATCGAGCTATGGCCAACACATGTTTGGAGCTGACTTGGTTACGCTTTATACTACAGGATTTAAAAGTCCCACAGATAGCTCATGCACCGTTGTTTTGTGATAATCAGTCAGCTTTGTATATTGCCGCTAATCCTGTTTTCCATGAGCGTACAAAGCACATCGAAATTGATTGTCACATAGTTCGAGAAAAACTACAAGCTGGAATAATTAGTCCTTCGTATGTACCTACACGCTTCCAATTGGCAGATATTTTTACGAAGGCCTTGAGGAAGGATCAATTTGTGACATTGCGCGACAAGTTGGAACTTCATGATATTCACTCTCCAACTTGAGAGGGAGTATTAGGAAATATCTTTGTAAATATTTGTAATATCTTTACTTGCCCAAATTAGTGTAGGTCAAATCCCACTAATATTGGATCACGTCTTCAAAGCCTTAACAGTAGGGTTGATAGAAGGCTATTGATGCATATATGTATTGTACTATTTGACGTTGGTAATACAACAGAATATTCAACCATTTACTTTCTTTAGAGTATTTGATTATGGTTTTAACGTGAAATTAACATGATATTTGATTTCTTATGTGTTAGTAACACATGAGAAGTGAAAAATTGGAATCATTCAAATACCAATGTGTTAGTAAACGCATGAGAAGCATGAATTGGAATGATTCCAATCCCCCATGTATAGTACTAGAATAATGAAGGTAGTGTTTTTCAATCTCCGTTTAGCTTCCATCACTTCAAATTAGGGGTGGGAGAGGTGCGTCAGGAGAGCGGGTGAGGCTAGGCATGTAAGTTGGTGTGGGGATGAGAGTGGATGTTGCGTATGCGTTGTGTGTGTGTGTGCAGTGGGTTGAGGTGTTGGATGGGGGAAATTGTGGGTGGTTTCAATGGTGCTACATGTGCCGAAGAAGGGGGTGATCGACGACTGGCTGGGTGGGGAGGGTGGGGGTTGGGGTTGCTGAAAAGAGGGAGGGGTGGGTGATGTTTTACTCCTATGACAGAATATGTAACGCCATAAACAATGTTGCTAAAGTGGAGTTGAGGCGCTACAAAAGTTATTTTGTCCATTGAAACACCGAAATACAAATCGGGTACAAATTCAAGGTTATTGCTCTTAAAAACCCTTTGCCCAAATTGCCAAGCTAGCGATATGAATGATAAGAGCATGTCCACTGCTGCGCCAAACCTGGGCAAAAGGCCCCCCCGGCAGCCCATTCCAGCTCCAGCGCGCAACAATGAGCCAGGGCAAATGGTGGGTCCCACCAGTCTGGGCAAGCCCACAGGCTAATCCTGCCTGCGTTGTTGCCCTTGGGCTGCTGACGTCAGTAGCTGATTTTGAAATGGTTACAAGCCATGTGGCTTCTCCTGGAGCCTCTGATCAAAAAATCTTGCACAATCGTATTGTCCAATTTTTGGCTTAAAAAAATTGAAAAAAATATCAAAAAATTATGGGAATTTTTTCTATACATACCTACCAATATTATTCACTTTCCACACCAATTTAATTTCAAAATTTTATCCGAAAATGTTATCTTGATTTTTAGGCGAGGATTTTACGATAAATATTAACACTTGAGAGTTGAAAATCTTATTCGAAAAGCTTATCAAAATCAATGGTTTAAGTATAAAAAATAAAAAATAAATTTAAGTGAATAGTAATTGCCTTAGACTTGCCCTAGACGTAGCCTTCATAGATGGAACCACAAATAGCAAGTCTGACACTATTCACGTGAATACTTGCAACCCTTGCTTGCCCTTACCCTAGACTTAGCCCTTAGAGCATTTCCACCAGTTAGCCCCTTGCCATGGCAAGGGGAGCCTTAGGGCAATTACTATTCACATAAATAGTGGCTGCCCTAGCCCCCTCCAGCAAAGTGTGTTTTCAGCAGTTTAGGCTTGCCATGACAAATACTATTCATTTTTTTATTTTTTTTCGCAACTTTGTTTACTTAAACAATTAATTTGGATAGTATTTTCGGACAAGATTTTTGGGTTCCTACGTGTCAATACTATTCATATCGGATCAGATTTTCGGTTTCAAATTTCAGATACATTTCAAAATTCAAAATTCAGATAAATTCAAAATGTCAAATTTCAGATACATTTCGAAATTCAAATTTCAGATAAATTTCAAATTTCAAATTTCATTTGAATTTCAAATTTTAGATAAGATTTTCACCCTCTAAGATTGCGTCGCGTGTCATATCTATCTGTGTACATTTTTCTATAAAACCAGAGGTTCAGCTCATACCTCCCACACCAGTTCTTCTCTACATTTCCATTTCTCATATTTTAGATTTCATTCTCCATTCTCAATGGCAGACATGCAAGAGGTTTTGGAGAGGCAAGAGCAAGAAACTAGAGAAAGAATGCGTAGACGAGCTGCAAGCAAAAGGGCGCAGAGAGAACTAGATGAGCAACTTGGCATAGCAGTTGCTTTGCTGGAGGAAGAAAACCAGGGTCGCCGTGGTTCACGAGAAGGCCGTCGCCCAAATGTGGACAGACATAGACATTCTCGGGGTAAGAATCTTATGGAAGATTATTTTATCCCACAATCTCTGTACTCTGATGTTCATTTTCGAGGGAGATATAGAATGCAACCCCATTTGTTCAATAAAGTCATGCATGATATTTGCAATTATGATGAATATTTTGTTCAAAAGAGAAATTGTGCTGGAAATTTGGGACTTCTTCCAGAGCAGAAGTTCACAGCTGTGATACGAATGTTGGCGTATGGGTCATCTGCTGATCAGGTGGATGAGATTGCTCGGATGGGGAAGTCCACTGTTTTGGAGAGCTTGGTGCGATTTTGTGATGCAGTGGAAACTCTGTACACCAGAGACTACCTCCGCAGACCTACGCCCAGGGACCTGCAACGGCTTCTCCAAAAAGCTGAGTCTCGAGGATTTCCTGGCATGATTGGTAGCATTGACTGCATGCACTGGCAGTGGAAAAATTGTCCAACTGCTTGGCAAGGGGATTACGGAAATAGAAAAGGGCAGAAAAGTATCATCCTGGAAGCAGTTGCTGGTTTTGATACATGGGTTTGGCACGCCTTCTTCGGAGTTGCCGGATCTCAAAACGATTTGAATGTCCTAGGTCAATCCCCGGTGTTCAATGATGTTTTGAGAGGTGAAGCCCCAAATATCACATATGAAATTAACAATACCATCTACCAGAACGGGTATTATCTAGCTGATGGCATCTACCCGAGGTGGACAACATTTGTGAAAACAATTCCACATCCCCGATCCCATAAGCAAAAAATTTTTGCTCGCTATCAAGAGGGGTACAGAAAAGATGTTGAGAGGTGCTTTGGTATCCTTCAAGCCCGGTGGGCTATTATCAGGGGCGCGGCACGTCTATTTGACGAGGAGGTGCTTAGGAGTATAATGATGACTTGTATCATCCTCCATAACATGATTGTGGAAGATGAATATGATTACGATGCTGATGAAGTGTATGAACCAAATCCCATGGACACGGCCCTAACACGAATTTATGAAAAACCAGTGGGGCCAAATGGAGAACCAGTGCAGCATGAACCGTTGGTTAGAGACGGTAGTTTCATGCCCCGTATGATTGATCGCTACACGGAGATGCAATCGTCGTATATTCATGAACACCGTCAAGTTGACTTGATGGAGCATTTATGGGCGGTGAAAGGCAATGAAGGTGAATGAAGTGAAGTGAAGAAGTTTTTTTTAATTTATTATGTTTATGTTGTATTTTTAGTTATGCTTTGTTTTTTTTTTATACTTTATTATTTTTAGTTGTGGGTTGTTTATTTTTTATGCTTTGGTTGTGGTTGTTTATTTTTTATGCTTTGGTTGTGGTTGTTTATTTTTTATGCTTTGGTTGTGGTTTGTTTGGTTTGTTTTTTTTTTTTTTTTTATGCTTTGGTTGTGGTTTGTTTTTTATGTATGGAATGTTTTGAATAAAAAGGATTTTTGTTGAATATTTTCTTTATTACTAAAAGAAAAGCAATACAACTAATAAAATAAAATACATGAATTAAACAAAACAAAAAATACAATGAAATCAAAGGCAAGTAAACTAAGACATGAAAGGCATAAGACATGAAAGGCAAGCAAACTATTTTAATGGTTTTCATCATTTAACCAATCCGTGTTGCTAGGTCCATCGTCACGAAAAAGTCTTCGTCTCATAACATCCCTTCGTTCTAGCTTCCAAAATTGTTTTGTTTCAGGGGACATATGGCTTGTATCCATGGCCATGGTTTCCCGATCTTTTTTTTCAATGTTTTGTTCGCGTACATACTCCCTTTCTTTTGCATATTCTACTTGAATAGCCATATCGTGCTCTTGTTGTTTCAAGTCCATTTCAATTCTCATGGCTTGGTGCTTTGAAAGTTCCTCCAAAAATTTAGATGCATTCTTGCTAGAATTACTCCCTCTCTTCGCCTTCGCCGCCTTCCTCCCAATAGGCCTTGGCTCCTTTTCAATGGGTGAGTCTTGACTCATCGGGGAATCCATAGGTGAATCCGATGTCGGCGTCTCATGAAGTGGAGTCTCGTTCAAGACTACCGTCGGACCGGTTGGAATAATTTGGAATCTCTTACAAGTCTTCACCACCTCCCAACAATGGGTATGGTTGAAACTTTTTTTCCCTTGCCCAATAGCACCAAACCACATTTGTGCTTGCATAATCTATAAAAAAAAATTAAATGGAAATGCAAGAAACTTTAAAAAATATTGGCAATGCAACATGTAAAAAAAAAACTAATGCAAATTCAATAAATTTTAAAAAAATGCAACATGTATAAAAAAAAAAAAAAAACTAGAGACATATTAACAAAATATATAAATTGCAAGAAACATTTAAATAAAAATTAATATGACATAGAAATTAATAGAAGGAAAATGACAAATAATTTACCTCACTGCTAAGGTTTTCTCCGCTTGGATGGTTGTCCATCGCTTTTGCTAAGGCATTTCTTCATTTCGCCAACTCTTTATTAAGAACTTTCCACCTCTGGATAATGCCATTTCTGTACGTATAGAACCAATTGCCTTTTCACAAAATGCTTGATGAATTTTTTTCCACATATGAGAAAATTTAATCTCATTGCCCGTTACGGGACAATGACTAACTTGGACCCAAGCCTCACACAAGCTAACATCTTCCATCATGCTCCATGCCCCTCCATTTTCATTAGAAGAACCCATAATATGATAGACAAAAATACAACTTGAAAGTGAAAAATTATTGAATAGAAAGTGAATAAATATTGAGGAGAAAGTGAATAATAGTATAAGGAGAAGAAAATATAAGAGGATTTGGTGTTAAAAGTGAAGAGTATTGGTTGGTATTTATACAAAAAAAATTCAGTATTTTTTGTGTATTTTTTTAAAAAAAATTTGATTTTTTTTCAATTTTTTATTGCAGAAAAATTGGCTGCCGTTGGATTGGAGGAAAAAAAAAGAATCGGAGAGCCCAGAGGCTGCCACGTGGAATGTAGTCGTTGGCGGCTATTGTAGCGCGTCGTTTGAAATGTTTTTTAACATTGGCGCGTGCAATGCACCCGCCAACGATAAAAAAAATTTGAACGCTAGAGGGCTTACGCCAGCCTGGCGTCAGCCATGACGTCATCGCCCTTGGGCGCTTGCTCGGGCCCAACTCGCCCTCGGCCCAGCCCTGTCTCGTGGCCCCCACCTCTTGCCCGGGCTCCCTCATGCTGCTGGAAACCCAATTTTTTCCCAAACCCCCCCAGCCCCCAGCCCCCAGCCCGACTCTACCAGACTTGCTCTTATGGGTGAAGATGCTCTAATTGGGCTGGACTTTTCTAAAAGGCGCCTAGGCTTTTTACCATTCAGAATCACCATTTTTCACCGTTCTTCCAAGGTTCTACCAAAAATGGTCTTAAGCCCTAAAACTCTAAAACATGAGACACGGAAACTATTCCCAACTCCATGGCACTCTTAATCCGACCCTTACGAAAATCCGTGGTTTTTCCTTCTTCTTCCTCCAAAATCCTAATTCAGCAAAAACCCTCTTTGCATTTTGCCCCTGAAAAACAAGTCTCCCTCTTAAACCCCAGGCTCCTACCAACACAATGCCTAAGAACTTACATCTCTGAAATGCTTCTTCAATCGGCCTTCCAAGCAAACATTCTCAGACTGTTACGCAATGAGATACAATATGAATTCGATCGCTCTCCTCCTAATCAGGTGTCCACTTAATCCTCTCCCTCCTCCTCTCTGTCTTTTGCTTGTTTTTCGTTTTTAAATTTTTATTTATTTTTAACTTATGATTTAGAAAGTTGGACATTAGTCACTAGTCTCTGTTTGGTTGCTGAGAATCTGAGGGAAAAGAAATGAATTTGGAAGTGTGTATGAAGCTTAACGTTTGTTTCGAGAATTGGGTAGTTGGAAACTTTTTTTTTTGGTCACATTTGATGGGGATTCAGCCTGGCAAGTTTAAAATCAGTTCTTTGTTTTGGGGGTGATTCGTTACTTGTGGAGTAAAATCATAAACTCCAGAAACAAAAAGAAAAAAAGAAAAAAAAAGAAAACAAATGAAGTATTACTAGAAAGCCTATATGATTTTCTTTCGAATGGGTTTACTAGATAGATACTGAAAGTGGCATTGAGCCCATCGGGTTGGTGTTCTGATAAAAGCTTATGCAATGTAATAAGAATTTTTTCATTAATTTAGACCAAGCCAGAAACAAGCTAAAACATGAGTTTGACTTAAACTTTTTGGCCAGAGACACCTTGGTCAGACTCCCGAAATGCTTCAAACCCACGATATTACAACCAAGGAGACCATTTTGCTCCAAGGCTCCGAATACGAACACCAACACAAACTATAACCAGAGCGGTGGCAATGCTGAGGAGACAAGTCTGAGTAGATACCAGGACTCGCTTAAACAACTGGACAAGCTCGACTTCATGAAAGCTGCAAAAATCCTCTTCACCAGTCCACCTTCCAAAAAGAAGTTTGGGTATTGCTTTGCTTTGCATTTTCAGCTTCTTTCATTTGTTCTCTGTGTTGGTTTTGCTTTTGTTCTTCTTAAATCTTGTGGGTTGATTTTGGTTCTCATTGGCATTGTATTAAACAAATTTGCACATGTATGTAGACACTAGACACTTTGTAGCCAGGAGAATGTTAAAATGAATTTTTTTTTGAAATTGGAAGCAGCATGGTGGGTGTTTTAAGGTTCAAATGAACGAGTGCTAAGAAAGGTTGTGTGGAAAATATTGAATTTGAAGCCAGTTACTAAAGCACCTGTTTAGGGTGGTCTGGATTTATTAGAAGTTTTTAGGATAGGAAAATGTTCAAGCAGATGGTGTATGTGTAAAACTTGATGGAATGCATTTTAGTCACCCAAATAAATCATTCCCATTTTTTGAGTCTTTAATTGTTGGAATTTCCTATTTCGAGTTAAAAGGAAACAAATTTAATGATTAGATCTTTGGTAATACATAAGTACTGGGAAAGGAACTTAATGCACCGTCATCGGTTTTGCAGCAAGCCACTTAATTTTCATCCCATCTGGGCTAGAATGACCTAATTTTTAACTGCGTGCTCCAGATTATTTGCCAGAGAAATAATTGATGTACTTTGAATATCCTATTGGTATCTTCATCTTTGTTGCTGAGACATGTTCTTGCCTTTCTCCTTTTCATGGCCAGGCTCGATTTCCATTTGGTACAACTGTTTTTTGTTTGCATGCCTTCCTTGGGTACGTATCATGTTTCATATTTGGTTTTCTCATGGTTTCACACTACTATGTAAGAACTTATTTTGTGTAACAGCTGTGTATCTGGTGGCTCAATATGCTCGCTACGAAATTAGAAGAATGGAAGCGGTAACTGAACTTTTATACTTTTGTGCTGATATCTTTAGCCTAAATAGTGCATAAATATTAATTGCTGTTTGTTGGATTGTATGCCATTTTGTGTTTCTTCCATCATAGACCATCATCTATCTTTTTCCTGTTTTCTCCCCCTTTGCTCTAAATCTATGATACTTCTTCCATTGTTTGGATACACCATTTACAATCCAAGCATACTCCTTAAGAATCTGTCTAGGTTTCTAAACAACCTTTTCAGAAACAGGCTGCAATTAATTTTTTTAACTGATTCACCCATCTGGGTGTTTATTTGCAGACACGCACACACATGCACACACTGGGTTTCCTTTTATTTATCTTTCCTCTCCTCACCAAAATCACCATCTCAGGAACTGGAGCAGAAAAAGAAGAAAGAAGAAGAAGTGAAAGCAAAAGAAAAAGAAATAGAACTAAAGGCTGCTGAAGAAAAAGAAGCCTCTAATCCGGAACTTTTGGAGGTAAGAGTGAGACTAGATAAACTTGAAGAAACTCTGAAGGAAATTGTGGTTGAATCAAAGAAGCAAATGAATAGTGGCCAAACAAAAGAGCATGAAGGAGGAAATGAGAAGAAAGATATTGTAACAGAAGCAAGTAGCCGTAGTAGTTCAGAATCTAGCAAGCCGGTTGAGAAAGATCCCCCCAGTAAACAGGATTCTGCAGAACCAGGGCCAGACCTCAGCAAAGAGTGGGTAGTAGGTCAGCACCCGGTTCCTAATGCTCGCTTGCAGGATCAGGAGGGCAAGAACCCAGCATCTGAAGATGCTAAAAGATGAATTGAAGTTTTTAAAGCTATTTTCTATAATTTTTGGTATAGCATAGGCAAGAGGAAACACATGGATTGAACAAAATGATTTTTAGTTTAGGAGTATAATATGAACTCAATTGTCTTTTCTTCTTCACCCTTTTCTGCTTGCAAAATGTATGCAAGAAATACTTGCAGAGTTTCTTTCCCCAGTCTTGATCGCTTTGAATATTTTGAGAGCAGACTTTCGTTGCAAGATGGTTGCTTTCAGACAATAGGAAACAATCTAGTGTTTCTGTTCTGATTCGTTGTGTGGCTGTTGGTTCTTGAGTAGTATCTCAAGCAGGAAATGCAACTTGCATTGGTCATTTTTGAAACAAATTGGCCTTATGATTTGTGCATATGTTGAGTCCGTACCTGCACTTGCATGCTTACGAAATGCAAGGATGCATGGACTTCAAATTTTCGGTTCTACTTAAACTGGTGGATTTTTAACCATCTCCTAACTTAGCAGTCTTATTATTGGAATCATGTTCGAAGTTTGGTACTAGAGTTGTAACTTCAGCAACAAGGCTCAACCTGAGTTTTGAAGCTATAACCATTTATCACGGTCATAACTTGCTTAGAAACTTAACTTGAAATTTTTAATGTCCTACGTTGTGCTAAGTTTAATTTAATATGCATAAATGGGTAAAATTTCTAACAAGTTTGATATTGACACGCAAACCAACACATTATTTGGTGAACAAATTTGGTGTTCGTGCAATTATTTTTGTTTGATTTTGTTACTTGCAGGCCTTCCCAAAAGGTTCACCATCAAGTGTTCCAAGGTTCACCTCCTCAGTTTTAAGAATCCAAGCTTTTTCCGTTAAAGAAACAAGCAAGTCCTCTTAGCCTTGGTAGTTTTTAGGGATGGTTTGATAACATTTATTGAAAGGGAAATAAACTTATTTTGGATTTGATCAATAAGTCCTCAACCTCTCAGTCCATTCCATATTCGTTGAACCTCATTCTTAACTTATTTCCTAAAATCAATAAAACAAACCTTAAAATGTTTGTTAATTTAACCACCAATTACCAACAAATTCTCTAGATAATTTAAGCACTGCACTCCTACTGCCTACCGGTATACAAATTCTATAGTTGAAGGAACCTTTTCTTTAAGCCTGTGCATAGCAACATCTCTTGCCATTTTTCTCCATGGGCCCTCCTCTTCTCCTTTTATCACAATTTTCTCCAGTTTCACAGCAGTCTTTGCCAAGTACTTGACAAGTTCAAAATCACTTGTGTGACCATCATACCCTACCAATTCCACTATCTTCAGGTAATTATGGGAGCATTTGGCCTTCTTATATTTTATTTTCCTTCTCATGGATTTTGTGTAGTCCATCTGCAGCAAGAAGACAACTTTGTGAGCAGGAAACCACTTTTGCATTGAGTCAATAGCTACCAAATAGTATTTACCATTAAGCTCACAAGTCTTCAGAAGTAGAAGTGAAAATATATTCCAGAATATGAAACAGTGGCAGAACAGTCTACCTATGGATTTCAAATATTTATATTTGACATCCATTTACCTCTGAATATTCATTCCTGACACAAATATCTACCTCATTGAGACTGATTTTCTGACCAAAAGGGAAGCACAGATACTTCGTTAATGGGACAAATTCAACTAAATTAACTAAACCAGATTCTACCACACTAATCCAAACGTTCATTATAAAAACACAGCCTCTCTGAAATAAAATTCATTTCAACAAACATAAAATTAAATTCATCAACTGCGAAGATATATATATATATATATATATATATATATATATAGAATAGGTTGAAGAAATAATGTTAACACAGAAGTTTAAACTAAAGAGCCTAACATTTCAAAGGGACACTCAACTTAAATAAGGACATTATATGTGTAAGCCATGAAACCCATGTATTGAATAAAAAAATCATGGCAATAGAAAGAAACAATTGGGATGTGTGCATGCTGGCGTCCAATATCAAGTGAACAATATAACAGATCTCAATTGATGAAATTTCAATTACCCTTCGTTTGGATGAAGGAAAATAACTCAGAATTTGGCTAAAAGTTGGGAATTTAAGAAGAGAAATTGACAATTCCCTTGTTTGGCAACTTAAGCGTGGAATTTATTAAATGACGCGAGGAAAAAATCGTGGAAATTAGGGCATCAAATTCCCGAGTTTAATTTCCACCAATATAGGCGTCATTTCACAATTTCCATGGTGCTATTTACAAAATTCCGTCATTTACAAAATTCGACATGCATAAATCCAAACACTGAAATCTTCAATTGCCAGAAATTGAAATGATGGAAATCTAAAAATTCCGTCATTTTACAATTTTATGCAATTTTCAATTACTTCATCCAAACAGAGGGTTAGGTTCTAGGAACATATAACCTTTTACCTCATTTATTATAGTGGTTAACATGATTTTGCAATTCTATATGAAGAAAATGCACGTTTCACAATGAAAGTAAAAGATGCATCACATAACAGGATGGTAAAAGTTCAAAACCATCCAGTGAATCTCAGAAACAAAATCACCCAACGTACACATACAACTACCAAGTTTTACTGAGAAAATAATCTACCAAGTGAGAATATGCATACCTGCAAGTACAACACAAGTCTGTGCAGGCACGGAGATGCCCTAAAGAAGGAAGTTAACTGAAGAAGGCCACAAACATTGTCTTCTTCAAATATTATTTCCAAATGCTTTAGATTTGCTAATATAGGAAATATATGATCCCTCTTATAGGGCTGAAAAAGAAACAAGGAGTAAGGGACTAATATAATCCAACAAAGAGAAGGAAAACTAATACATGATAATTACATATACTAAGTACTAACCACTATTTGATCAGTCAGTTTGAGAATCTCTAGCTGAGAAAGACAGCACGAAAGTTGAGTGAAGGCAACCTCTATGAAATTATTGCAGATACAGTCCTCAGAAATGGATACCTCAACAAGCAGCGGTACATTCCTAAGAAGCAAGCTTATCTCATTTCCAACATAACTGAGTGAAACCAGGTTTGCATCACAAATCTCAATGCTTTCAAGGCTGTTACATTGTCGAATTACTAGGTACTTCAATGCAATCGATGGACGAACAACCCTTAAATTTACCAAATTTGGGGAGTGAAACACTGATAACTGTTCAAGAACTGGGCAATTAGACAAGAAGCACTCAAGAACTTCTTCAGCCACATCAACAAAATTGAAATGAAGAACTCTGATTGACTTTAAGCCAAGGTATACACAAGGGTTTAGACTTGGAATTTCACAGCACACAGCTGTAGAAGTAGACCCTCTGTTGAGACCTAAAAGTTCATGGGGAAAATTATAGCAGGATTTCTGTCTATGATGAATGCCATTTTCTGAGAAGTCCAACTCAAGAATTTGAACTCTTTTTTTCAGTGCAAATTGAATCCATTTATTAATGGAACTTGAAAAGCTATTATCCAAATCAAAAGCAATCCTGAATTGTTCAATGTTTGGCCATGTATGCTGCTCCACCACACTATTCACCCAAGCAACATACCTACGGATTTTCTGTTCTCGTTCTTCTCGATTGAGGTCAATCAAACTGCATAAAGTTTTCTCAGCATCAAATTTGAGAGTCATAGTAGATGCCAACACATACTGACACAGATACCGCCATCGCTTAGAAAGGATACTAGTAGTTGCTGCTTCATTTAGCGGCAGGAGAGTCAGTATACTGACAAGAACTTCATCTGCCAACTCACTGATTCGGTCTGCCAGGTGGTAATCATACTTACTTTTGTTACTCTTTCTCAAGATGTAATCACCCTATGAACCGAGCAAAAAACAAAAATAAAAATAGTATGAGTGTCACAAGTGATCTTCACTTTTTCTTGATTCTCTTAAATTATGAAGTAAAGAAAATATATATATATATATATATATATATATAAATGCACAAATCAGGGTTTAATCGATCTTGGGTTGGTTTGATTGTGAAACTGAAATGAATCAGCTCAGTGTTGGGAAATGGGAATCCAAGCAGGAAATTTACATCAAATAGAGGCATAAGACATGGGGATCCCTTACCTCCTATCTATTTCTTTTTGTTGGTGAAACTTTATCTCAAATGGTACAAAAGTCCTTTCAAGCTAACAGGTCATAAAGGGTGACACTTTATAAGAATGGCCCAATGTTGGGTCATCTGCTACTTGTAGATGATTCTCTATTTTTGTGAACACGGCTGTTGAAAATAGCAAGGCAATGGCCAGGATCCTGGATCTATCTTGTAATGTACAAGCTTGTTTGGTGAACTATAATAAGTCAAGTCCATTTTTCAGCCTAGTACTCCTCCTAACTTCCAACAAATGTCTGCGTACTCAAGATCAATGTGACAGTGAATCCAGGAAAATATGTAGGGCTTCGCACTATGTGGGATAGCTCTAAGAAAGAGGCTTTTCTGCTATGTCCTAAGAAAGAGGCTTTTCTGCTATGTCAGAGATAGAATTTTAAAGAATATGAAAGGCTGATAAAGAGACCTCAACTCTAAACACACGGTTCTAGAGCTTCTTGGGCATGGACAAGCCTTGCAGGCACACCATGGAGAACCATGCATCTTCCCCACAGATTGACAAAAGGTCATGGAAGATTAGATTATATGGGGAGTGGAAGTCACCGCTAAAAATGAGGAAATTATCTTCTTTAAAAAAATTAAGTTCATATTTTTTTAAAAATAAATGTTAAAAATCATCTGTTTCCTATACGCCAGACCCATCCTCAATCTGAGGAACACTTAGTTCTATTGTGTGTTGTAAAAAAGAATGAATCTTCAACAAGTAATTCATTCAAGGGCAAGAATTGCTTACCTGCATTGCTTTCTTTTTTTTTCCTTTTCTTCTGGGTTATGACCAGAACTCATCAGCGAGCTTTATCAGCAGGGAAAAATCTCAGCCTTATGGCTCATTGAGCTCTTCAGGCGGAAGCTAAAGCTACCCTTGTTGGTATCTGGCTATAGATTGAGGCTTTGAAGAAAATTGATGCGTGAACTTGATTCAAAAGTTGTGGTTTTGCTGAACAAGAGATATCTCCCGGCCAAAGAACGAGGCTTTGAGGAAGAATGGCTGATGTTTCGAAGGTTCTGCCCAGTTTTGATCAATTTCGAGGAGCCAACAAAAACAGCGGCTCACAGGTGCCCATCCTCATTGGGATTTTGCTGAGTGATGATATCCTCGTCCAGTCCAACGTTGGCAACTGTTTGCCTGCTTTGCTCTTCAGTTTCTGGTTTTGTTTAGGGGTGGGCATAAAAACCGATAAACCGATCAAACCGACCGAACTAAACCAAACTAAACCGAAAAAGGAAGTTTTTTGACTAAACCGAAAAAATCAACTATGGATCTGAACCGAACCGAAGGTTCACGGTTAAGCTTTCGGTTCCAAATTTTTCAGAACCGGTGGACCTGAACCAAACCGGACAATATTTATATATATATATACGTTACACGTGGCATCGTTTGATTGGCCAAAAAATAGTTGCATGTGAGACATGTTGCAGCGTATCCCTCAGATTTATTTTTTTTTCTTTTCCTTCCGTATCCCTCTCTCTCGCACGAGACACCCGAGTCTCTTCTCTTCTCTTCCCTTCAGTTTTTCATTTCTTCTTCTATTTTGACCTAACGGCTGTGCTGTGCCTGTGGCTGCTCAAATCTTCAATCCAGAGCTGCACCTCTGCTGCGGCTGTGCCTGTGGCTGCTGCGATTTCACGATCTCCCGCCCAGGCCTAGGTATCATCCCTTCTCTCTCTCTCTCTCTCTCTCTCTCTCTCTCTCTCTCTCTCTCTCTCAAGTCGACCTCAGCCTAACCCACATCACCCCTCTCTGTTTCAGGCACATACAACACAAACCCGATCAAGAGCCGCCACAACCACCTCCATTGCCGAAGGTAAATTCTCTCGTCTGTGCATTGTAGGGTTTTTATTTTAATTTTTATTTTGCTTTGAAATTTATACCTATATCAGAATGATATATGCTATCGGAGCTATGGGAAGTGTTTTGTTTTCTGTTAAATCAGAAGTGTGCGGTGATGAGGCTATTTGTGGACTAGAGTTTATGATCTGGGTTCTTCTCCCAAAAGTTTGATTACAAACCCTTGGCTGTCTGAGCACTCTTAATATGTTTTCTGTTATCTTCCAATCTGTAGTTTTCCAAAGTGCTTTTTTCCAAAGTCACCCATATAATCCTTGTGAACAGGTTCTCCATTACTCTGGCTGGTGATTGATTCCAGCCTTCTCATGATGTGTGATAAACTTCCCATATTTGCATGTATTTCTTTTCATTCATAATTGCAGTAGACCAATAATAGTTTGCTGAATTATTATTCAAGGTTCACAAATTTGAAATTGAAAATGGACTCCTAGAACGTAACAGGAGAATTTTTTAGGATTATAAGGGAGTGGGAGTGGCAGAGTTATGGGATAGAGTGAAGTTTTGGGGTGCCCTTTGGGCATCAACTTCCCTTGCCTTTAAGGATGTACCCTATCCTTCAATTATGCCCAATCTGCTAGCCGTAGTATCTTAAGGGGCTGTTTTATGTTTGGTTGGCTAGTTAGGTGTTGAGTGGCCTTGTGTCTGTTTCTTCGGCTAGTGTTATCTTTTATCTACAGTCTAAATGCTTTGTTTTGATCCTTACAATTTGAATAAAAATGTTTCTATTCAAAAAAAAAAAAAATGGACTCCTAGAAGTTTATGNGCTTTCCCTTTGGCAAATTCCAGTAAATTTGAGAGATTATTTTGGGAGCTCTCGTTTAGGATCAATAGCCCTTGATTTTGCAAGCAGCAGATCCGTGTCCACATCTCCTTATCTAGCTTAAGGGTCAAAGCACCATGTGTATATTCTCATGCCTAAGAGAATCAACTTCAAGCTTTGTATTATTATTATTTTTTTTTGAATGATTTATGGTTACATAAGTTTTAAATTGTGTGGCTTTTGAGACTGTTTTGATTTGAGCATGAAAGAAATTTGGTTTGAATTTTAGGGTTTTTGTAGAGCAGTGGGTATTTTAGGGTATTTGGTTTGAAATTGGTTTGAATTTATGAAAGGAATGAAGCTTGTTTGTAACCTAACCCTAGTTTTGTTTTCATTCACAGTTGTT
>NC_047656.1:9457403-9518675 GCF_902201215.1 Prunus dulcis | reverse complement strand
CAAGACAATACCATGGAGATTCAAGTAGAAGCTGCTGGTCAAGGTGAGTTTAAGGAAGAAGTGTGTAAGCCTGAACTTCTTGCTAGTGTTGTCGACATTAAGGTTGTATCTGGTGAGATTTTTCATCCTATGATGACACTAGTAAGTTGCCCATTGATTGAATCACCGTTCAGCAAAGGCGGGAAAGTGTAACTGATCAGTCGGCATTCCTACAACTCATTGATTTTATCAGATTCGGGAGGGAGACAAGAGGATGAGTCTATATGTTTGCACGCTGATTCCGACTTCCAGGAATGTTACTACAATTCTAACTCGCCGGAGTCGAGTTCTTCTCAGCCAGGGAGAATTGATGAGGACATCTTTGTCAAACCCATTAGGGTTTACAAACAAAAGAGATGGAAGAGGGAATTATTAATTAATTTCCTAATTTATTTGTTAGTTCCTAGGTTCTCTAAGTTTTCCAGATTTCAGTAGGATTTCCAAGTTTCCTATTTTATTTGGATTAGGATTTCTTTCCTAGAATAAGTTTAATTTTCATTTTCACTCTAGGGTTAGATTATTATAAATACCCCGTCTATGTAATTCATTATGGAGTTGAGTTGTTGAGATATAAAGAAAAGTTTATTTTCCAGAGATTGGAGATAATTGGTGTGAAGCCAAACCCCTGGAGTGATTCCAGACCTATCCCTTCTGTTCTATTTTCTGTTTTTGGATCTAATCCACGGGGAATGGCTGCCCCATTATGTGTGATGTACCTTTCAATTATAGTAGAGAAGTTTATATTGACTCAGAATGGCTTATTACGTAGCATTAAATCTGGAGACAGAAAGAACAATGGTAAAAGTACTAAGCCATCATCAGTGGGCAGGTGTAATTTTTTTGATTGCCACTTAAAGCAAAATCCACATTCATATTTCCTTCCCAAGACCCAGGTTTTCCAGGACAGCCACAAGTAATGGCATTTCTGGTGATATAGAGGCTTATGTAAATAGCCATATAGTATTTATTCGTTTTAATGATCCTCATGGCCTAATAGATGTTTTCCTCTACTTTTAAGACGGGAGTTATCCTATGGATGCTGCTATTAATTCCAAGGCAAGGATTCAAGTTTTGAGTTTCAATAATAACTTAACCAAAACTAAGTTGGTAGACTACTGAGATCTTAACTGTTAACTCTTAGCTATCTCATAAGAAATGGTGAAATAGAGGTTATGCGAATAGCCACATACAGAATAGGCCTCTGACTACAAACAACTGTGTATAGAAAGAAAAGGAAAAAGAAATAGAAAAAATAAAAAAGAAGACTTACCAAAACAGTAAGGACTGAGCCAACAATTAATACAGGATAATCTGTATTCTTCCCATGTTTGATTTTAAAATAAACCTTTATACAAAAGGCAACTGCTGGGCCGGCAACAAGAAGTGTGGACAGAAGAAGAGATGCCACATCAGGACCAAAAATTAATCTTCCGCCACAGAGAAAGTTCTGAAAAAATAAATCAAAAGCCCCATCAGTAAAAGTACACCAAACAGGATTTGGGTTTTGACAATATTCAAACTGGATTTGGACGTTTAACAATATTCAATAGGTATACATGTATGTCAACTCCTGGCCTATCTTCAGCTAAAAGAATAGTCCATAAAGCTTTCATTAATGAAAGATATAGCCAATACAATTACAGAGAAAGGGGAAACATAAACTTAGTGCTGATCAGCGAAGGAAATTTAATGATATCCATGTCCATCAAAGAACCCTGACAAACTATGATGATAAATTTTACTTTTAAAAGAGAATCGAAATTTATTTTGAAATTTCATCTCCAAAATCAGTCACATGAACAATATGCTTGGTGAAAGGTGAACTACCAATAAAGTAAAGTGCATGCATAAATCAAATGCACCAGGCTTCCAAGTAATGATCAAACGTGCCATACCAAGAAATGATCAATAAATTTAATATTGTACGACTTGAATTAATACATGCATTCATATATCTGCAGATATAAGCGAAAGGAAGAAAATATGCATGACATGATAAATTCTGATTATTCATTTGTTTTTATATTCAAAATTAGTCTTTCTTTTTCTCCGCAGATAGGAGATAAATCAACTACACACGCCATTTTTCTGCTTACTAGATTTTTGAGGGCTACTACATGAATCTTGCTTTACACTACAATCTGTCTTCCATACTACCACGTGAAATAATACATAATTATTTTGCTTTATCTGTTCAGTACATGCGTACCTGGTCTGCAAAATCTTGGTTGAAACGCATAAAATTCACTCAAAATAACAAGTAACCACACTAAGGAACAGATGAATGAAAGAAACAAATATATGACCTTATTGGCAAGAATTTGAAATCTAGTATTTAACCTGGACTGCGACCCAGAAAGATATATCTTTTGTTTCTAGTGATAAATATAATCAGGAAATAAGTAAGGCCTTCTTGTGCCGCAAGAGGGGAGGGGGTAATTAAGTAAAGCCAGTCTAGCTAGAGTGCATCTTAAAAACAACTGCCTCACCATAAATTTAAAGACAAAAACACACACAAGAGAGAGGAAAGAAGATGATATACAGAGAGATTAGTCAAATTCATAATATCATCCTCTTCTCTCAGTAACAAAAGCAATACACGCAGATAAACCAATACAATTCATGCTGATTAAAAAACAGTCGCAAGTCAAGAACAGTAAACCCAATTGAAAGAAAGAGAGAGAGAGTGAGAAACTCACATTGCTTCCTTTCCAGACTTGGTATAGCCTCTTGGGTTTATTCTGTGCCATACCATCAATGGATAATATGAACCCAGATGCCCAAACTCTTCTATTCTCAACTCCCAAACCCTCTGTTCATCACAATTCCACTTCCTTCCTCCACTACAAAACCCACAACACCTTAAGAAAACCAATTCAAAGCAAATAAATGGGGTTCTTGAGTTTTACATGATGTACCTGTAAATGAGCAATTGAGCACTGAAGAGAGAGAGAGAGAGAGAGAGAGAGAGAGAGAGGGAGATGGAGAGAGGCTTTTGGGTTTGGGATCAAAACCAGCTGCCTCTGCCCACCACTTTTTCTTGAGACGGATTATACTAAGGCAACAGAGAAACAAGATTTTCTCTCTGTCTGTCTGTGTCTTTCTCTCTCTAACTCTCTCTCCCTCTCTCCCTCTCTAACACGCTGCCAACGATGACATCCGGGCGGATGTTCCAATTTCTTGCGGCCTTTCCGCGCCCAACCAACGTTTTTCATTTTTGTTTTTTTTTTGTTTTCAAACAATTATTTATTTTCAAAATTATTATTTTTTGATAATTTATACGTCAACTATTGTATTGATAACAAAATTAATCAACTTTGGCAACAAAAAGACAAACAAAATTAATCAGTATTTCTTTTGCTCTCTTTTTTGCATCAATGTTGCTCAGCCACTGCCAGTACACCAGTCTAACCAACGTGCTGTCACAACTTTTTTTTTATTTTTTTTTTCGGGTATTACTCGTTACAACTATTTTTTCTTTCTCCTCGTGCATTACAATATTCTTGTTCATCAATTACATACGCGTGTTCACTTTTTTTTTCTTTTTTTTTGGGTTATACTTTTTTATTATTTTAATTTTAGTGTTAAGTTTTTCTTATTAGCAGAGGTTTTTTTCGAAGGAAAAATCATTACTAAGGAAAGATTACAATAGGGCAGTTACATAAAGTAAGCTCAACGCGGGTTGGAGACATCTAGGCATAGCACACCCCCTTCTTCTTCTTTTTTTTTTGTTCATTTGTTATGTAGAGGGAAAATGGAGTATTATATTGAGTTGTCTAAAAATTGTCTCCTACATGAATCAAACTCGAGTAAGAATGTCCAAAGAAATACATGGTTGAGTTCCTCCATTCAAGCAAGATGAGCCCAATAAATGCACCTTAAAAAGGGAAAAGTCCAAACAAAGTCATCAGAAGGCCACATTAGACATAAAGCCCACAACAAAAACTTGGTTGTTAGCAAACCCTAGGACAAAGTCAATAGAGTTGTCCTGCCATGAAGACTTGGACAACACTATCGTGCGAAGGTTGAAGGGAGAACCTGCCACCACACAAAAACACAGGAACAAAAACAACACCCACAAATGTGCTCGAAGCGAACTCGTCGATGCACCAAAATGAACACAACAGCCAAGGAAAAACACCACCCCAAACCAATGGAGAAGTAAATAGAAACAAGAAGGAGGTGGTGCACGCACCCAACCTAAAAGTCTACACATCTTTTTAGAGGTACGCAAGAAATCATGTTAAGGGTTGGTAGCTACATCCAAAGGGTAAGCTCAAATCAAATAGGGAGAGAGAGATTCTGACTGAAGGATGGAGAACATGGGGTTTCAATAGAGAGAGGGGTGAAATAGAGACTTGTTAACGGAAAGACTGACGGTAGGTATGGAAGTGGTAAGAAAATCAACTTTATGAATGCGGCTGAGATGAAAAAAATTTGATGTATCGAACTCTAAAAATCGATAAACTTTACCATAATAAAGTGAAAATTATCGTAAGTTTTTTTCAGGGCCACCTTGTAGGACTCATTCCCTATACTAATTTCAATTATCCGAACCATTTATCTTGCAAGACTCCATTCATGTATCATCCTTGAAAAAGATTAAACAAAATAAAAAATTAGAACATTTAGGTAATGATGAAATAAATAGATAGTGTTTAAAAATAAAAAAAAAAAACCAATAAATAACTTCCATTTATTCCAACAGTTAAATTTTTCCAATTTGGAGTTTTTTTGTTTGTTTTTGTGTGTGTGTGTGTGTGTGTGTGTGTAAAGAAGACCTAAAAAATTGGCGGTTTGAATCACTAAAAGTACAATATATTTGGACCCTTACATGATGTCCCACAAATAAACGTATATGAGGGACTCCTCAATTGAAGTACCTTCTCTACATAATATCACATATTATGTTTTGAAACCTAATTTAACCCCAACAAAGACTACACTATAGAGGAAAAGGACAACAAAATAAAAAGGGTTAATTACAATTTTGGTCACTTGGGTTTGGATCGAAATCAATTTTAGTCACTGTGATTTCAATTTTCCCAATTTGCCCCTATACTTGCAGTCGTTAACAAATCATGTCTGTTAAAAGGTCAAATAGCCGAGCCTATCAAAAGACGCCCTGTGGCCAAGGTTGGGGTGCTAGTGTATCGACCCGACTAGATTGACCACCCAAGTTACTGTTAATAGGTCTTAGAGCCGAGCTTATTAGAGGACGCCACGTGGCCAAGGTGGGCTGCTTATACACCGACCTGACCAGGCTGATTGCCTTAGGTCCACTATGACGTCATGAGAATAGAAAGGCAGAAGCACTAGTATACCTACCCGACCAGATCCCTGTTAGACCAAGTTACTTCACACACCTAATACCAGCATTGTGACTGAGAAAGGGCATTTAATGCTTTCACATCCAAGTCAGGTGTCGTCTTGTTACTTGGTCCTTGAGACTTTTGCTATAATCTAAAGATTAAACTCCGTTTCTCTTCCGTAGCTCACCCTCAAGCAAACAACCAAGTGGAAGCTGTTAACAAACTCCTCAAGCGTACACTCAAGAAAGAGTTGGAGGCCAAGAAGGGGGCCTGGTCGAAACTACTACCAGAGGTCTTGTGGGCCTATCGCTGCACCGAGCGCACTTCAACAAGGGAAACCCCATATTCTTTGGCCTTTGGGGTCGAAGCAATCATTCCCGTTGAGGTCGGTGTCCCCACACATCGGGTCAACCGTTATACACCCAAGGTGAATGTGGAGCAGTTCTCTCTTAGCATGGTCCTATTGGAAGAGCATAGACTCTGCGCTGCTCTCCATCTTGCCACGTATCAGCCATGAAACAATTCGGTACTACAACCAGCATGTACGCGAGCGTAACTTCTAACCAGGGGACTTAGCTCTCCACAAAGTACTACTTATAACCAAGGATAGAACCGCTGGTACCGTGGAGGCCAACTGGGAGGGACCATACCAAGTCCTCGATGTTGCCTAACCCGAAACGTATCAGCTCGCGCAATTAAATGGCAAACAATTTCCATATCCATGGAAAGCTGAGCACCTAAGGAAGTACTGTCCTTAGGCACAATAGGAGACTCCACCCGATCATATTACTATTTTGTTTACCATCTACTATGTTTTCTTTCTGAGCACTACACATGGTAGCGAACTACTGACTCAGTGCTGTGCTCGGTTCGAAATCCTTGTACCCTACTTATTATGTGATTAATGGAATCTTATGTTTTGTCATTCATTTCTTGCATAACCTTTGGTCTGCTCTGCTTTTGCAATCCCCACATACCAAACATAAACTCAATACTTGTGAAAATAATACAAATAAAATATCCATCCTTAACTAAAAGAAATCAAAATATATAAACTATCAACATCCAACACTATATTACTCAAAACATAATTACCCAAAACATTACTCCATACTAAAAGAAGCCACAGTCAACACGTCACAAAATTACACCGAGCCCGGCCAAGGGCTGGCACATTGTTCCTAATTTGTTACAATAACTACAGGGCAAATGGGGTACAACACAAATTCAAACATCTCTAGCTTGTGCCCTATCAGGTACTACGACCACCCCAAACTCTTCCTAAAGTACCTCAGCTACTGGCTCAACCGGGTCGGCACCTTGAACAACTGGGTCGGTCTCGGGAGCCATCACCTCCGTATGCGACCCTTCACCTTGTTCTGTTAGGTTCTCCTCAGCATCATCATCCAGGAAGCTCCAGTGCAAGGAGAGGTATTTTTCACCAACTTTTTCAATCAGGTCAAAATACCCCTTAACCCACTGACCAGCGAGCCTATCCTGATACTATGACTATCCTTCTGATACCTTTTGAGACAGATACTAATGCTTCCAACATAGATAATGTCTATGAGATTACTAGGCTTTCCCCCTAGAATGTAGATACATCATGGGAGTATAACTTCAATTCATTCATTGCCTTTTTTGACAGTGACGTGAAAATACTTAGATCCACTGATGAGCTCCTTCCATTGCACCACGTATTCCCAGACTATGAAATATTTTGAGGTGCACAAGTATTTCCGAAAACAATGAAGGCTTTGGGTAAGTTTTCGACAATAGCTATATGTGTTGGCAGATGGTAGAGATTCAATTTTGGAGTTGCAACATGATTCTTGGTAATTGTTCTCCTGTAGATGACTTGTTGGGTTGGTATTACTTGGTTTGTCAAGAAAAGGATAACTGCTTGCCACTAAATCTTCCTACACTTGAGGTAAGCAAAAAGGAAATTTTGTATTGTCTGGTAAAGGGTTGATTTATGAATTAACTTGTTTGCTTGGCATGCTTTTTGTCTAATATATTCTCTTGTTCCTTTGTCAGGCTTGATTGAGAGACTCCGTGAGAAATGCCATCTCTTTACTGATTTGCTAGGAACTTAATAGCATGAAGATGAGTTTTTTTTTTTTGGTTGCTTTCACCTTGACTTGCAATGTGAAGGCTTATTGAGGATTTGAATTGCTTGACACGGAGACTTTTGGGTGAGACAGAGAACGAGCTAGTGGTCAAGATTGCTCTGAGTTTTTTATTTATTTATATAAATTTATTTTTATTTATTTATTTATTTTAGAGATGCAATGAGTTTGTTGAATTGTTACAAGGATGGACTGAGTTCTGGAGGTTAAGGAGCACATATGCAGGATGTTTGAAAAGGTTTGAAATAAGGCAAATGCTTGAAAAATGTTTAAGATACTAAAAGCGGTGGAAATGGTGCTGGGTGAATGTACATGGCTTGGACTTGTTGGAAGATGTGAATAATGTTGAATCACACATCTCTTGGAATCGAGGTAAAGCTTGGTTTTGCATTAGAAACTTTGAAATGCTTGTGCTTGACCCCCTTTTTTTCACTTGGCAGGAAGCCCCTAAGTCATTTGGATTTGCATTTTGACTTCTTTTTGTTTGTTAGATTTGCTTGGCATGACTTTCTTCCTTTCTCTGATTTTGCTTGGTAGGAAGCCCCCAAGTCATTTGAATGTGCGGTTGGTTGCGTAGCTTGTCAGTGGTATGAATATTGAATTTGCCTAAGCCCCCATGGGCCTTTCACAAAGGTGTTTTGTCTGAGAAGGCTTTAAATTTTGTTGTAGTGCAATTGCATGAATTCTAATTCTAAAGCTTGTGATTTTTCAAGAGCCACTACAGCACTAATGCCCTAGTCCCTAGTAGAGTCACTATTTATGTAGGGGCCTTTTTGTTACAGCAGCTCTAAGTGGACTTGGGCCGCTGTAAAGAGAGAGTGACGTTGCCCCTTCGCCTGGGTTCAAGGACTAGGCCCCAAAATATCCCGAAAGAATGATGATTCTTAGGGAATATTCTGGTCATCTTCAATGGCTAGCTCCTTGCAGGTTTTGATGTATAACAGGTACTGGAATGATTTTGCTTGATTTTGCTATATTGGAAGTGCCTTTCTTGAAGTCAAATATGTGTTACAGGTAGTGAAATGGTGTTGGAGAAGATGTTGAAGAAGAAGATGTTCCTGGCTGCTATGAGGCATACAATAGCTGATAAGCTTGGCATGAGAGGCTTGTGGTGTGGGAGCTAAGTCTCCATGAGTTTAGCGAGAGAGCGTTTGCTTGAGTTGAAATGGGATGCTGGATAAAGGATATTTTAGGGTTGGGAATGGTTTCTGGTTGCTGGGAGAAGAATATGATGGTTTTTGGGTTAAGCTTGAGTGTTTTCCAGCAGTGACACTATGGCTTGCTCTATTGTGATTGGTTTTGGGATGGCTTGAGATGGTTTCTGGATAATGTTCATAGCTTGGAGTGATTTATGAAAGAAGAGAAGCATGATGGAGGAAGGCTTGGGTTTTGTGTGTTTACGGCAATGGGTTTTTTGGAGGATGAGCTTGCTTCATGTTCTTTTTCTTCCAGCGGCTCTTCCGGCAGCTCTTTGGATTTCTACGGCATGGCTTGGGTATGGCTTGTTAATCTGTGTTTAAGGATTTGGATACTTGAATGCTGTTGAAGCATGGTAAGGCTTGTTTCTGGGTTTGGAATGCCCAAGGCTATGTGATTTCCAGTAGAGGGTGAGCTTGCCTCTGCATTCCTGGTAGAAAATGAGGAGATGAATGGGTTAGGCTTGGGTGTTGTATGGCTTGCTGGTTGTCCTCCCCTCGTTGGATTATCATTGCTTCCTTTTATAGCCGTTGGAGCTCCAACATTTCTGAAGCAAGCAATGAATGAGCGGGTCCCTAGGCAGAAGTTGATGACATAGTAAAATGATTTATAATGTTTGATTGTGTTTTTAGTGCTAGTAAGTTGGGGTTGAGTAGTAGGCACCGTAACTTAGTTTTAGAGCTGCTGAAAGGGTTTGGTGCTCAAAGAAAATACGAGTAACTTTGGCTTTGATGCAGGTAGAAGAAGCTGGTGGTTGGTGATTTAATGCTGGAAGATTGGCACGTTCTCCCTGCTTACCCATTCAACGGGCTCAAGAAAATGGGCTTGTGTTTTAGGGCTCCCAAGCAGCCCAAAACCTCAATTCTTTTGAACCTTTAATGGGCCTCATGAATCCTTGTAACTATCCACACCACAACTCGCTCAGCAAGCCCCATGCATGTATGTGGCTTGGCCCTACTTAAGCTTGTCGGCTGATTTAGCATATGATAATGTATTATTTGTTTGGCATGACATGTACATTATTTATATATTTATTTAGTGGATAAATTCCTAAAATACAACTTAGATTAACGTATGACCAACATTATATGTTATATTAGGCTTTAAACATCTTTGGGCTTCTTGTGACATTTTGGGCCTTAACATCCTTCTATAAATACTCTTCACCTACATTGCGACAAAGGTAATAACTATTCTCACCTAGAAACTTTGTATCCTTCTCCTTACTCCAAACCAGCCACTAACTTAGCCATCGGAGGGGGTTCGACTGGTATCACGCCAGCTCCCCCTTGTCTAATGATCTAGCTGCTTGAAGTGTGCAGGTTGTCCAGGAAGATTGAGTCAACCCAACAGCCCAGGGTACGTTCCGGCCCTGGCTCGATTCGAGACCCTCGTCCAACATAACCGATCTCCCCTATCAACAAGGTCACATCTCTCAATTTCGTCAGTTTAATTGCACATGCTAAATGTGTGCAAGAGCAAAATTGTATTTTCACTCTTTAAACAATTAATAATAAAAAAACCAAAAAAAAACCACCACCCAGTTATTTCTCCCACCCCCATCCACCATCCTTATCTCCAAATCCTTTCTCATTTCTCCTTTATTTGCAACCAACCACCCCCACCAGCTATACCCACCCAAATATGAAGCTCGACTTGAGAGAGCTGATCAGAGGAGTGTTGGGGCAGAAGGGAGAGGAGGGCGGAGAGAGCCGTAATCAATCCCATCGTTGCTTCCATTTTTGTTCCTTGGTTTTCTTTGTTTTCGTTTCTCAGGTGAGGGCTGGATGGCTCTAAAACTCTCTGATAATTTTTATTTATTTTGTATTTTTGAGAGAAAGTATAGCTTATTGTTTTTGTACTTTAGAGGCCATGAACGCAGCAACCAAGTTGGCTCGATATGCTCGTCTTCACTTTCTTTCTCCGTCTACCCCACTTGCCAAATAAGTTTTGCTCTCATACAGTCTCACTGTAAAATCCAAGGTCCCTTTTTGGCCCGAAAAAGTTTATGCTACTTTCGAAGCTCCAATCTTGAAAACCAAGATCCAGTTTAGAAAAGAAGAAATGCTCTCGAAAATCTCAGTTACCCACGTGAAAGCATCACCATCTGCATCCACTTCTGGATTTATTAATTTTTTTAAAGGGTTGAAATATAATTTTGCCTCTGCACACATTTAGCACAGGCAATTAAACTGACGGAATTGAGATATGTGACTTGATTTGTTATCGAATGCAAGTACCAATGACGAAATTGAGAAAATTGAAATCAGTGACTAGAATTGCTTTTGAGCCAAACTCCGGCAAAAGAAAAGTGAACTCACATAACAGAATTACCATTAGCAGTAAAGGGGCAACGTGCGTAATGTAAGTGAAACTCTGTTTCTCAAACATCCTACAGATACAGTTTGCACCGCAATGTTGGTAAATTGAACAGCATAAGGTACAAGACTACTACAGCAGTCAAATTGGCTAATGAAAATCCATCAATCTTATCCCATTAACCCCTTTTCTTTCTTTTTTTTCTTTCTAGACATACTAGTTTGAGTAGGCACAAGGACTCACTGAAATAAAACCATCAGAACAATAACATATTATCATTAGCTTTCTAATCTGCATCCATTTCTTCCAATGCTGCTCTAGCTGCTGCCTTTGCTTCCTCTAGAAGCTCATCTGGAACCTGAAAATTGAAAAATAAAATTATAAATATGCAACACAGGCTTTCACATGGAACTACCCTACAAGGTAACAAAAACAAAACACAGATGAAGACGAAAACATTATAATACCATGCAGTAGTGATAATGGAAAACGGAAGGGCAATGGAAAAATATTGGTTCAAAAGAATCATAATCTCCCTCCCATGTTAAATCATCAATTTGAATATGGGGCTTAAAATGCAGAAGTTCAAAAAGATATTAAGCACAGTGGAACATGAATAATAGATATCATTAAAGTTGGCACTTGTAGCTAGGAACCACGCACAACTGAACACTATGGCACATCAAAGAACACAATCTCTAAATCCTATACCAGTCTAGATTACTTGGTTTTCAGGGGAAAACGACTGAAACAGCTGAGCCTTCCGAAAGATACGAATATTTTGTACCACATTTACTGACCACCTACCTCTATGGGAGATGTGGTCAGCAAATGTAGTACAAATAGCAACCGTTGAAAGAGGATTGTATTCAAATTAACAGTACTAAAACACGATGACAAGGTTTTTCACAAATAAATTAAGATGGAAAATTAATCATACAGGTCAGGAACCATTGCTACAAATAAAGAGTTTCTGCTCAGGCTCTGGAAATATTCTCAATTTTTTGTTGAATACATTTGTGAGCCTGCTATAGAAATGTACATTCTACATCTCCAAGTGAGATAAAGGTTCTAGGTCATGTACCATTCTCCACTAGGTCCCTCCCTAAGAAAATAAGAAAAGCTATGGAATGTGGCCTAACAACCAATCAAAAGGAAATAGTAAAGGAAAGGAAAGATAATTTTTTTTAAAATCTGATAAACTTTACATATTAATGACATGTTACTTTTAATCACAAAATGATGGTATGAGAAACAAATGAGGCAATTGGAAAAAATAAAAGCTGTATCTGAAATTAGTTTGAATTTTGCAAGTTTCTTGAACTCAAAAGCAAACTTTAGATACCTTCTGATGCTGACGGTTTGATTCATCACAGACCCAGCTCATTTCTAATTCAAAGTCCTTGTCCTTTGCCTCATCATGGATTCCATAAATGCTGTTTGGCATAATTGAATATTACAGTTAGTAGAAATTTGAGATTGAGCATCATGAGACATGCATAAATACATAAATGCTTTGATGTCTTCTACCAGCACAATATTGTTCAGGAATGGGGGGCGAAAGTAGCATGAAAAATATTATTATTGAGATCACTCTTTAGAACAAGCACATTATTCCATGATATATCTTATGGCAAACTCATGAAGCATATGAAACAATCTAGTGTCTGAGAAAAAGAACTACATACTCAAAGACACACAAGCCAATAATTATAACAATCTCATGCAACATGCCACAGCTTCTTTTTTTTTTAAGAAACAAATTTTATTGCTGAAAGCAATAAAATTAAAAATGGAGTGGGTGAGATGGCCACAACATCAAAAGTTCCATTTCAAAATATTGACGACTAGATGCAACTGTGAGTGAAGTGAGTGAGATGCATCTGGCTAATAAAAAAGTACTTTTGTTCTGGAAGATAAAATAAATTTCTGAGGGATAAAAAGGATTACTTGAGGAGTTAAGACAAGCGCATACCCCAGAAGAACATAGCTAAGCCAAAAACAAAAACAAGAGCCACAACAAAACCCACAATCAAGAACTGCAAAAACAAGGGCTACAAAACCCCTAAACCCAACTAAGAAAGAGGCCTAAAGGTTACTGAATTATTAACTTTTACAATAGACTTGTATAATTTACCTCTTATCCAACATATTACCTGCCGTACACTTTTTATGATGTATCTCTTACCCAACATTATCTGCCATATGGGTAGCAAAATAAACTTATCCAAAATCTTCATGGTACAGTGCAGGGAGACCAAGGGAAATTCGGCCCTTACCCAGTTCTCATTTCTGCAACTCTTTCTTTTTCTTACATGAACACCAAAAATGCACAAAGGCAACTGCCTAGATTTCTGCCAGTTCACACTTTAGTACTCTTTCGTTTTCCCTTGTCTATTATAGTTTATACAGTAATTACGAAGGCACAGTTCAATTTATCTCCCATACCCACTCTCATTTTCCACAAAGAACTATAAAAAGAAAAAGAAATGGGCCCATAACAGTTTAGACCTATCAGTAGATAAAACAGTGCACCCAGTGAAAAAAAAAGGCTTTCGACCCTCTATCTTGTTCATAATGATATGACAACCAATATTATCAAATATGAAGCATCCTTGTTAGGTACACTGAATTTTGAAGAAAAAAATTGTCAAAAGAAAAAGCTGTTTGTCTTGAAAAGGTTACATTGAATTTTTAGGAAAAGTAAAAAGAAAGAGTTATTTATATCGAAAAACAAAGGTCACATGTTTGATGTAGATATACATGCATACCTACATGCATGCATATACACTAATAAGGTCCTGAAATAAGGGCCTGCTCGATGCATCTTACCCAATGTACACCTCTTTGCATATTTATCGGCCACATCTCATGTAATAGTTGAGAAACAAACCCTTATTTAGAGACCTTGTTACAAAATAACACTATACATATATTAAAAATCTGTACCTAGATGCCACCATCATCAAATTACAACATGCCAACAAAGAATTCATAGAGTATGCCACTTACATCTTGGCTACTTCAATAACACCTTGCCGACAAGTCAATTCCGAAAGCTTCAACTTTTCAATCTCACTGCCATTACACGATATAGATATACCAGTATCATCTTTCAAATTTCTCAGCACAATAAAATATAATAAACAAAAGGATAGAATTTCAAGAACGAACAAATTTAACATTAATGCTATTATCGAATTGTAAAAGACAAATGTTCAAGCATCCTTGTTAGCATAGACTGTGTACAGCCTGGTAGACCAATTTTGATTTAATGTTTGACTGATTGGTACACAAGCTTTCAGAGGGACCAAGATGGACCAAATTGATACGAAATTTTTGTGGATACATTTGAGTGGATTTCCCTAATGGCAGTATTTGGTACACAAGCTTTCAGTGGGACCAAGATGGGCCATATTGCAAATTCTACTACTCAAGTCCGCATTAATAAATCAGGAATTTCTCAACAAGATAATGCTGCAATATTGTCACAAAAATTTAGAAAACAATCTCTCAACTTACGTCTTAGCAGCCTGCCTGCCCTTTCCAATTGCAGCACCAAAATACCTCTAGAAGAAATGCCAAGAGCAGTATTAATACAAAACACGTCAACAACAAAAATACTATGCTAAATTAAAAAAAAGGAATAAATACAATTCTTACGCAGAAAAATAACAAGATACAAAAATAAACTCACATAAGAAATGCCGGAAGGTTCAACCATGTACAGTTGTGGCCCATCTCTGTCATAACCGCCAAGGATTATCCCACATCCAAAAGGTCTGCATAACAACTTTCATAAATAATAAGAGGGTGTAAACAGAACCTTTAAAATGATAACAAGGAATTGCGAGTTCTCATCAAACCTGAGCCACCAATATAGCGTACACAAATGCACATAGCTAGCAACACGTTCGGCAAGTTCCTTAACAGGAATCTGTTCACCGTACACACTGCAGAAAAATTATAAAAATTAAATAAACATGTAAAAACATGAATAGATAAAAGATACACAGACCATTTGAATTTCGGGTGGACCCCAGAGGTCAATTTCAAGGGTCAATCATCACATAGCAAGTAGTAATCATTCCAAGAATGGGGAGGAAAAAAGAATAAAAGAGTAATCACAATTATACATGCACACAATTACTATAGAGAGTTTCAAAACTTGTTCACCAACCAGATTGTCTAGATAATTCAAAAGGATATTAACAAAAAGACCAGTCATGTCCATTATTATTAACAGGCATCGAACAAACATTAAGCAAGTCCCGACTCCTGAAAACACAAGCATAATGTGAAGTAGATAGTAGCCACAAAGTGAGGGGACCAGCAACATATTTGCATTTTTCAGAAGGTATCAGCAGTATTAAACTATTATAACATGCGGTGAGGCAGAGGGAGACAGAGAGAATTCTCCAGAACAGGGAAATACTTCAGATATCATCATGAAAAATGTTCAATGGCAATGGTTGAAAATTTACAACCGCATGCTTACACATCCATAACATGCAAGTGTAATCTGAACAAGGGTGAGCCTGTCTATTGACTAATATAACTAAATGAAAAGCCAAAGTATGGGTATACCAACCAAAACAAATTTTTTAATTTACCCATTGATTAGACCAATCACAAGTTAATATTTAAATACAGGATTCCAGCCAAACAAACCTGTCCATTCAAATTATACTAGAGCAAAAAATTGATAAAGAAAAGGAAAGGAAAGTAAGGGGAGGATATATTAACACAAATCCACGAGAGAGAGAGAGAGAGAGAGAGAGAGAGAGAGAGAGAGAGAGAGAGAGAATGTTTAAATGTTCCAAACAACAAGAAACACTTTTTTTCTTCTTTTTTGGTAGGCAAAACTCAAAGAGAGAGGCACACCTTTCATAGTTGTTAGCTTCAGACTTGGTCCTGGCAACAATTTGCCTTCCATCTGCTGCTAATCCAGCAACTGCCTGTAATTGGATAACATCATAAAATGCATCAAAAACTAAATTTAAAAGTCAGCTCTCTCGCTAAGATTGATAGGTCATAATTGAACCACCAAAATTATCAGACAAATCTCATGAGATATCAAAAAATCTAAAGCCGGCACAAAATATCATACATTCTATGAATATCTCAATATCGGTCTATGATGTATCAAACTACAGTTAGCAATGGTTTATACAAATCCACATGCTGCTTAGACTATCATATCACCAGTTTGACCATAACCTACGAACGAAATCATAAAGGAAGCACCCAGGGATATAAGAATCAGGCTAGCCCAGTCTTGCAGATTCCAACCATATCTAGTGACTTTTCAATTCCAGGCCGCATTTCAAATAAGCAGCAGTCTGTATGCTACTTTCTTTTATTTCAGAATCCTAGTGATAAGCATAGGAGTACAGACTTAAGATATGGAGGCTACATCAAAGACATTCACAATGTTAGTAGCTCTTGTTTAGGGCTGAAAAAGAAACAGTCTATCGATTTGTGAAATGTAGTCAGACTCTCTGAGCACCAGGACTGCTAAAGTTCTCAGATTTCATCTTATACTTCTAAGCAGCAAGAGAAACACCTATTTTCTTCTCAAAAAGCAGCTAGAGGCCAGAGCAACAAAACTTTCAGATAACCCAACGGCAAAAGTGAACTCCTTTCTCGCCTAGTACAAGCTATAGTGTAATTTCTATATAAAAAACTTCGCTTGTAAATAATATTGTTGATGCCTAAAGTGTATTTTTCAATGAGGAATATGGATTTCCCCACATTATAAGTGACCATCGAACATATTATCTATCTAAGCATGCCCACAACATAATCTTGGCATCCTTGATTAACAATGGTAGATAAATTAAGATCCTAAAGAAAAATGAACCATTACTGAGCTCAGTTAGTAGGACTGGGTAGAGCCCACTTTTCACAGTAAAACTGTAAGAGAATCCAAGTAAATACCATGCCGGAGTGGCGATGAACAGAATGAATCCTTCTATTGGAACCTGGCAACATCATCTTCGACGCTATAAGCTTTTCAACACCCTGAAATTCAAAATAAATAAATAAAAATTACCCCATGTTTACCAGAGAGGATGAGAACTAAAATTTTGAAAAACATTTATTTATTAAACTACAAAGAAAGAAAAGAAAAAAAAAATTTACCATAACAACGCCGTCCTTACATTTGATCCCAATAACAGTCCTGCAACAATTAATGGACAATTACAAAAACCTCCAAAGTCCCAAATCAGATAGCGAAAATCGCGTGGATTGAAAATTTGGACAAGTATTGCATTTTTCGGGGAACCAAAGTAGGGTTTCAGAGGGAAAAGGTACCCGGAGTTGTCAACGGCTTTGGCGGCGTACTCGATCTGGAAGACGCGGCCATCAGGAGAAAATGTGGTGACTGAGAGATCGTAACCTGTTCCAATGCTGCTCATCTTTCTTCTTTTGGGTTGAGTGTTGTTGAGAGCTCGACTGAGAAAGCTACAAATAGGGAGACACTGGCTTTTCTCTCAAGAAATAAATAGACTAGAACAAATAGAGGAGGAGAGAGGATGTTGATGACTATTTTTCGATTTGGGTTTCGGCTTGGGATTGGGCTTGGGCGTGGGCCAGCTCGTTTGTACAACCCACTTTGCCATTCTTAGAGCAACTCAGCAATGAGCTGAGCCTAAGGCTGGGGAAAAAAAAAACTTGTTCTAGCAGTGTGCCCAAGTCTGGGTTGGGAGTGGGTCCCACCAAGTCGGGCTGGCCCAAAGGCCAGTTCAGCCCGAGGTAAAGCCTGCATGTTGTGACGTCAGTGCGACGCAACCTCCAACGGGCAGAAGCCACGTGTCACGCCCCCAGCGCTAATATCTGCTTCTCCGAATCCAATCCAACGGCTGGCATTTTTTGGGCAATAAAATTATGAAAAATAATTGAAATTTTTTCAAAAAAATTCTAAAAAGTTCTGATTTTTTTTTCTTCTATAAATATTTATCAATACCCTTCACTTTCAACACTAATCCTCACACATTTTATTATACTTCTACTATTATTTACTCTTTACTCAACATTTTCCTCTCTTTCACCTTGTATTTTTATTTCTTATTTTTATGGCTTCTTCTATCGAAACAGGAGGGCTTGGAGCACCATGGAAGATGTTTCCTTGTGTGAGGCTTGGCTCCAAATTTGTCATTGTCTCGTATCCGGCAATGAGATGAAATTTTTTCATATGTGGAAAAAAATTCATGCCGAATTTTGTGAAAATATTCCGGGGTCGACTCGTACGGAGATGAAATTATCTAGTAGGTGGAAAATTCTCAATAAAGAGTTGGGAAAATGGAGAGATGCCTTGGCAAAAGCGATGGACAACTATAGAAGCGGGGAAAATCGTACTAACGAGGTAAGTATTTTATAATTTTCGTTTTATTAAGTTTAATCTCCTAATATATATATTTTGTTAATATTTATTATTTTAAATATTTTGTTAATATTTTGTTAATATTTCTTGCATTTTAAATATTTTGTTAATATTAATATTTCTTGCATTTTCAATATGTTGTTAATATTTCTTGCATTTTCAATATGTTGTTAATATTTCTTGCATTTCCAATTGTTTCTTAATTTTTCTTGCACTTCCTAATTTATTTGTAAGGTTAATTGCATTTCCATTATTTTTTTTTGTTACTTGCATATCCAATATATTTTAAATATTTCTTGCATTTCCATTTTTTTGTTAAATAGATGATTCAAGCACAGATGTGGTTCGGTGCAACCGGGGGTGGCAAAAAAAGTTTCAACCATCATGAATGTTGGGAGGTGGTGAAATATTTCAAACGCTTCATAATTATTCCGACGGGTCCCGCCGTTGTGTTAAACGAGACGCCACTCCGTGATTCAATGACATCGGATTCACCTCTCGATTCCCCTATGAGTCAAGACTCACCCATCGAAAAGGAGCCGAGGCCCATTGGCCGAAAGGCTGCGAAGGCAAAGAAAGCGGGTAATTCAAGCAATAATAATTCAAAGTTTTTGGAGGAAATTGCAAGGCAGAACGGCATAAGAATTGAAATGGAGCAGAAACGCCAAGATAACGAGTTGGCAATTCAAGCCGAGTATGCACGAGAAAGGGAGTATTTGCGCAAAAAAGATATGGACAAGACGGATCGGGAAACCATGGCGATGGATACAAGCCATATGTCCCCTGAAACAAAACAATTTTGGAAGCTAGAACGAAGGGATGTTATGAGAAGAAGACTTTTCCGGGATGATGGGCCTAGCAACACGGATTGGTTAAATGATGGAAACCATTAAATTAGTTGGCATACCTTTTATGTATTTGTATTTTTCATGTTTTCTATTAAAGTTGTTGTAATTCATGTATTTTATTTTAGTAGTAGTAATTCTTAATGACTTGTATTGGATTTCTTTATTTAATAAACAAAGCATTCAATAAAATACCTTTTTATTCAACATATTCCATACATCAAACAAAACAAAATTAAAATTAAAAAAAACTACAAACAAGGCACAATAATAATAACAAGCCACAACCAAACCATAATAAATAAATAAAACAACACAACCTAACCATAACTAAATAAAACATAACCAAAGCATCTATGCTCCATCATTCATCTTCATTGTCTTTCACCGCCCATAGATGCTCCTTCAAGTCAACTTGACGCATTTCATGAATATACGAAGATTGCATCTCTGTATATCGATCTATCATCCGGGTCATGAAACGACCATCCCTCACCAACGGTTCCGGCTCAAACGGTTCTCCACTTGGCCCCATGGGCCTTTCATAAATCCGTGTCAAGGCCGTGTTCATTGGATTCGGTTCGTAGACCTCTAAAGCATCATAATCGTACTCATCCTCCACAATCATATTATGGAGGATGATGCAAGTCATCATAATTCTTCTGAGGATCTCCTCATCAAACATACGGGCCGCACCTCGAATAATCAACCACCGAGCTTGAAGGATGCCAAAACACCTTTCAACATCTTTCCTGTATCCCTCTTGATAGGTAGCAAATAATTTTTGCTTCTGGGATCGGGGATTTGGAATGGATTTGACAAAAGTGGTCCACCTCGGGTAGATGCCGTCAGCTAGATAATACCCCGTCTGGTACACTGTATTGTTGACTTGATAGGTGATATTGGGGCCTTGGCCTCTCAATACATCGTTGAAGACCGGGGATTGACCCAGCACGTTGAGGTCATTTTGGGATCCTGCAACTCCAAAGAAGGCATGCCAAACCCATGTGTCGAAGCCAGCAACGGCTTCAAGGATGATACTTTTTTGGCCTTTTCTATTTCCGTAATCACCTTGCAAGGCAGTTGGGCAATTCTTCCATTGCCAGTGCATGCAGTCGATGCTACCAATCATTCCTGGAAATCCTCGAGCTTCGGCTTTTTGTAGAAGCCGTTGGAGGTCCCTGGGAGTAGGTCTACGCAGGTAGTCCCTAGTGTACAGAGTTTCAACAGCTTGACAAAATCTTACCAAAGCCTCCAACGTAGTGGACTTCCCCATCCGGGCAATCTCATCCACCTGATCAGCAGATGCTCCATACGCCAACATTCGTATAACAGCTGTAAGCTTTTGCTCCGGAAGAAGCCCCAAAACCCCAGCAGCATCACACTTTTGAACAAAGTATGCATCATAATTGCAAATATCATGCATGACTTTATTGAACAAATGAGGTTGCATTCTAAATCGCCTTCGAAAATCAACATCAGAGTACAAAGAAGTTGGGATAAAATAATCTTTCAAAAGATTCTTACCCCGAGAATGCCTATGTCTTTCCACATTCCGGCGGCGGCCGACTTGTGAACCACGGCGGCGACCTTGGTTCTCTTCATCTTGCAAAGCCACTGCTATGACAACTTGTTCATCGACTTGTCTCTGCAACTCATTGATTTCATCTGCTCTACGGTTTCTCTCATTTGTTTCTCGCTCTTGCCTCTCCAAGCATCTCCTAAAATCTTCCATTGAGAATGAATGAAGTATGAATTCTAAACTTTGAGAAATGAAAATATAGAAAGATGTGGTGTGAGAGGTATGAGCTGAGCCTCTAGTTTTATAGAAAATTTTGGCAAGATAGACATGCCACGTGGCTTGATTTGATTGGATGAAAATCTTATCTGAAATTTGAAATTCATCCGAAATTTGAACCCTAATTTGTATGAAATTTGAATTTTGAAATTCATCAAATTTATCTGAAATTTGAACCCAAATTTATCTGAATTTTGAATTTTGAAATTCATTCGAAATTTGAACCAAAAAATTTATCTGAAATTTGAATTTTGAAATTCATCCGAAATTTGAATCCAAAAATCTTATCCGGAAATTTTATCCGATTATGAATAGTCTTGACACGTAGGAACCCGGAAATCTTATCTAAAAATATTATCCAAATTAATTATTGAGGTAAAAAAATTTGTGAAAAAAACAAAAAAATGAATAGTAATTGCCCTTAGCCATGGCAATGGGTGGAAACACAAAATACTATTTGCAAGGGCAACAACTATTCATCTGAATAGTGGCTGCCCTAACTCCCACCTTGCTATGGCTAAGGGCAAATGGGTGAAGTTGCTCTTAGTGGTGTTAAACGGCCACGCCAGCTCGTTTAGAGTTTAACTATTTAATAAACGGGCCGTACGGGGCTCATCCATTTATGAAAATTATCAATTCCGGTCCAAGCCTTCAACCCTAGCCTATATGGGCTTATGCCGTGATCGTGACAGACCATTAAATGGGCCGAGATGTGCCCACACTAAATTTAACTTATGTATTATTATTATTTTTTTGGTAATTTTTTTTACAACTTTATTTAAATCTTTTTTATAATTTGGTAGTCCAATATTCTCGTGAACTTAAGTAGCAAGAGTTTTCTCAAATGCAAGACGATTACTAAAACACGCCAACATAATCCCCAATGAAAAAGATAGGGACCAATCATTGTGGCTAGGAAGCCATTCAAAAAGAAGTGTCACGCAACTCAACCATGATGTGATGGTGAGTCGAATCCAAATAAATGATCGATTATGCTCCAAGCATCAAGTTCATTCCCAAGATGCTGAAGAAGCATCAATAATGATTAGCAAGTTTGTCAATCACAAAAGCCCATTAATCTCAAATCCTCCAAATCATGTCTGGACACAAATGCAAATGTCAATGGTCAAACCAAATTAGTGAGTTAATATAAAATGCGCATTAATCTTTCCTTTGACATTGACAATAAAAAATGGTATGTAACCATTTTTCTCATGGGTTATCTACCCCATGGAAATTTATGTGAGGTCAAAACCATTTCAAATCTCCAAAAAAGAAATTTCAGAATCAATTCGAGGACTCTAAACCCTCTCAAATATCTCAAACACAAATTCTCAATTAGTGAATCATTCACTCATTAATTGCCAAATTTTGGAACTACGTCGGTTTGATCCTTTCATAAGGTACGTAGGTAATATAGGCTCAATCTATATGCAACCACAAATCCATTTGAATCAATGGTTTCCGTCAACCAAATTTAGTCAAAGAATGATCTTCACAAATCAACTTCATTGAGGTTTCAAGTCAAATCTCAAAAGGGCTCTAAACCCTATCAACTGTCTCAAAGACACAAATCCTAAATTAGTGGGCTATACTTACCTATTAATTCCCAAAGTTATGAATTATGTTGGTTTGATCTTTTTGTAGGGTACGTATGCAGTCTAGCCTCAATCTAGATGCAACCACCACCAAATTCAACCCAAACAAATACCATGATTTATTAACTAAATTTGCCCCAAACACAATTCCAAATAGAATCCTAGGTTTATTCAGCTAAATTCACTCAAACTTTTTTCAATCAAATCCAATTCAAAATCCCTTTGCAATGAGTCATGTATTCATTGCGATTTTCAAAACTACGTGGCTTAATTCCCGCAAAACAAAACACATCCTTTCTGGGAACATTTAGGTGTGAGTTACAGGAAAAGGTCTCTCTACATCTAAACTTTTAAAATCACTTTTCTTAGCTCAAAGACCATGGACTCGTCAATAAGTAAACAATTGCAGTTTAGATTGCTATTTGAAATTATGTACTTGCCCTTATGTGTTAACTTAAATGATTTGCTAAAATAAATATCCATAAAAGGTTTCATCTAATGATTGGCTTTTAGGGATTATTTCTAACAAGATATCCATGTTTTCTTATGCTCTGTTGAGTTTAAAATATAGGGCTTATATACTTATGTTGAGGAATGCATGATTTGGATTGAGTTTAAAATACGAATAGAAACATATCATTACAATGAATATCTTATGGAGGATGTAGATTGCAATTTATGGCTAAGATAATGATAATGAATGTCCTTTTCTTGAATTAGACGAAAATGGTGTTGCATTAGTGGATCAAACTCTGCAATCATTTCAAGTAGGCATAAAAAGTTACCATTACTATCTTCGTAAATGTTTTCATTTGTTCCACGAAATGCCAAATTACGTATAGCAAGACATTTCACAACGGCAATGATTCTAGGTATAACATTTTTCCAGTGTAATTTATCTTTCTTGATAAGCTCTTGTAACTCTTTATCAATTGTTTGATTTGTTTTCAATCTGATTTGCAATTCAACACAAGACCTCAAGTTAGTGCGGTGTTCAACACTCCTTTCATGTTATTTAAGCTTATCACCAAGATGTTTCCAATTTCAAATTCCATCACTTGCTAACTGACTTCTAGGATACATTGTTTTAAACAACTTACAATAGAAGCAAAACACCTTATAATGTTCGATCATGAGTTTCCTCATTTGATAATGTTCGAATATAATAATTTGAATAAAAATGTCTTTTGTATTCATCAATAGGGAATTTGAGATTAGTTTCTCTAACGGGACCCTTTTCTATAAATAAATCTCTAATTTTTGCATCAAGGTTATCACAAACTCTGGAATCATGAAAGTTATAAAAAAAAAAAAAAAATCTTGTTTCTGGACATTCAGGTTCATTGACTATGTGTTCATCATGGCAAGGTTGATCAATATTTTCATTTTGATCTAGATCACCAACTTCTTCATTCACATCATTCTCATTTTTTGCTAATTTTTCCAACTGAATTGGTTGTTCATATTCATTGGGTAAATTTTCAGGTGACGCATTGATTTTTTTAAACAAAATATTTATTCAAAGACCCTCTTAGACTTTGAGCAATTTCTTCTTCCTTTTTCTTTCTTTGTCTTTTGAGATTTCCAAAAAGTTGTTTGTTTAGGAAACATTTTTTAAGTTTTATAATAAACACAATACAAATAATAACAATAAAACTAATGAACACAGAACAATAAAACTTGGATTTTGAGCATCTTTTCTTGAACTTGAAACTTGCAATTTCCAATTGTAAAGAACAACAACTCTGCTGAGTTTTCTACTAAATCAAATAAAAAAAAGAGAAAGAAGTTAATAAAGATGTCTATTACAGAAATCATGTTATGTATGTATCTATCAATAAAAAAATGACAAAAAGAAAGAACTTTCAAATTGTTGTTGTTGGTTCCGATGTGTGTTACTACTCAGTTTAGAACTATCAATTTCTTGTTGAGGACTCTTTATTTTTCCATATTTGTTTTAGTTTCCATTTTTTTTGGAATATTATATTACATAATATATCATCTATTATTTATATCTTTTCTTATCGGACATTGCTTCAACTCCTTAAATTCAACATCTGTTTGGTTAACAACCTCGTATTGCATCTTCTCATATTAATTATTTTTTTCTTTTCCATTAGATCAAAATTACTTAGAGGGATGCAAAATATGCTAAAGTACATGAGTACCTTCGGGAGGAGTATGAGGTTACACAATGCTTTGGAAACTTGGATTTCAAATTAAATTTTGTAGAGGTATTTTTTCCCTTGTAATCATTACAAGTTCATCTTGGTTCTTAAATAAGGGAGATATAATTACTTCAAATTGCTATATTGTATCATAAGAAGTTGGCTGGAAAAATGATATAATACTTGAAAACCCGTATGAATGGACAATGTATAAAAATTTGAAACATTCATTTCTTGCAAGAAAGTCAGATCTTATGGAATGGTGCATCATTTTCTAGTTGAGTTTAGAAAACATTATGTCACTATATGAGATTGTTCATGTTCATGGTGTGGGAAGTAGATGATAAAAGTTGCAACAACCAAGTTAGTATAGAAAATTTTCAGATAGAGAAAAGTGATTTTTTATGAACATTATTTCAAAGTGTTAAAAATTCTCTGATTTCATCCCTAATTGAATTGCAAGTTTCAGTATAAAATTATGTTGTATTTTATAATATGACTGAGACACAATGCACATCAGACACAGAAAAAACAATTGCATTATCCATCCCAATAGTATTTGTCCAACATCCAGATTGTGAAATAACAACATACAATGCTTTATATTTGAGGCAGTAAAAAAAGAACCAATTATATCATGTCAATCTCTCCTAAGTGAAAAGCTAAAAAGAATTTAGGTCATCTGCATTTGATACCAAAAATCAAATGCAGATTGTGACATAACTACATACAGTGTTTTCCATCCCAATTGAATTTATCCAACAACCATATTGTGAGATAACTACACACAAGTGCTCTACATTTGAGGTAGTAAAAAATGAAGCAACTATATAATGCCAATCTATACTAAGTGAAAAGCTAACAAGAATTCAGGTCATCTACATTTGATACAAAAAATCATCTTCTCATCTTTTATATATTGGAACTGCATGTGGCAATCGTTCATAGGTAATGGTTATTCCTTCCAAGCTTTCTTCTATAGCATCCTCCCTAGCAAAAGCTAATATTAGACTTGCCTATTTCATCTTTTCACCAAATTCAATGAACCGAATATGTTTAACGTTTGTCAAACACCATGCCACATCATCTCTTGGGGCATTTGAATCAAACTTCTTGCTCTATGGAACTTCTTTCCTATTTACCATTTTGAGATAAAATCTTTGTACATTAGGAACATGTGAGAGAAAATATGGCATGAGCTCCCAACCATAAGAATTTGCAATACACAACCTCACGCTCATGACGTGATGGAAATGGAGAAATGTCTTTCCAAACTTGTCCTGAATTGCATCTTCATTATGATAAAAAAGGTAGTCTATACAACTTTAGTTAAATGTAAAACTTAGTGATTGCAAAGATAAAATCAGCACATTAATCAATAACAATACATAAATTTGATTCAAAATTGAAAATACAAAATTGAAACTAAATTATAATCCAAAAGTACCGTCTCCAACAACTAGCGAGATAACATATAGTGTCACTTTGTTAATTGTTGAAAAGACTTCTCGAGAAAGACAGAGAAGTTGCCTCTTCGCTTCATAGAAGCGGCTTTGCAACCTTGTTTATTAGAGAGAATATAAATTTCCAATCTTAAACTTTACGAATAGCGACTCGTCGAGATGAAGAACATTTAGTTGCAGAGCATCAATTTCAACTTCATAGAGGTTTCCAGTTGAAAGGTACACCTCATGTCCTCTACCAAGTTGTAGCTTATGAAGATGCAATTTAATTTTTAGTCTTAGGAGACTCTTGAGAGCTTATTTGGAATTTCTGTTTTTTGTCAAGGAGTCTCATGATATTTCCTTGTATTTGCAGATCCTGGAGCATCTGACACTTCTTGTAGAAGTCAAGGACATATGCGTGCGATGACCGAGATATATTGACTTGTATAATGCTTAATCTCATGAAAGTCCTTGTAAAGGGAGTCTATGACATTAGCCCATGGGTTCGTTTTGTTGGTTTAGACTGTTGTTGAAAGTGTGTGAACTTATCTTGTGTGTGCTAAATAATTTGAGATATTTTGTGAATTCTTTATGTAAGTGGATTTGATGTTCTGAGCCAATTACAAGGGAGATTTTGTCAAATTTTCAACAGAAGTCAAACCCCAGGGTGGTTTTGAATTTAGGCAAAAGTGGTATTTTAGTAAATTTGGGCCTGACACCTGCCAGGTGTCGAATAGGTACAAGGTTCGTCATGGATTCCAAAGGATTCCAGTTATGCTATGGGAATAATTTCCTACAATGTTCTTTGTAAGAGAGCGGTGAAGGGAGTTCATATGACAACTTGCTACCAAGTGGATGACGAGGATGCCTCAGAAGAAAAATACGAGACTAATGAAAAAGGAGATGCATATCATCAACTTCTACTTGAATTAAAGATGTCTTTGCTTGGACATACAAGGAGATGCCAAGCCTCAATCCCAAAGTTGTTGTCCATCACCTTGCAATCAAGCCCAGAATGCATCCAATCAAACAAACTCAGTGTTGCTTCCGCCTAGAGCTTCTAGGCCAGATCGAAGCTGAAGTTGACAAGTTGATTCGTTGCATGATTTATTAGGGAGGTAAAATACCCAACGTGGATCGCAAACATTGTTCTCATGAAGAAAAAGACAACTAGACAAATTTGTATTTGTGTTGACTTCCGAGATTTAAATAAAGTTTGTCCAAATGATGACTTTCTGTGGCCCATAATTGAGTTCATGATGGATGCAACTACAGGTAATGAAGCTTTATCTTTCATGGATGGTTCTTCTGGATACAATTAAATAATAATATTGCAAGAGGATGACGAGCTCATAGCTTTTCGCCCTCCAAAAGGAATTTATTGTTACAAGGTAATACCATTTAGTCTTAAGAATGCATGTGTGACCTATCAGAGTGTATTGCATAGGATATTTGATGACATGCCTCACAAGAATGTCGAGTGCTATGTTGATGACTTGGTGGTCAAGTCACAGAGAAGAGAAGATCACTTAAAGGACCGAAGAATGGTGTTCAATAGACTGTGGAAGTAACAACTCAAGATAAATCCTTTGAAGTGTGTTTTTGGACGAGTCTAAGATTATAGGTATCCGAGACATTCACGAACAAAGAAATTTACGTGAGTTGAAAAGTTTATAAGGACATCTGCTTGTATTTGACAATTCATCTCAAACTTAGTAGGGCAGTGTTAACCGTTCAGTCGTCTTTATGAAGAAGGATGTCCTATTTAGGGTGATGCTTGTCATAATGTCTTCGAAAGCATAAATAAGTACTTATTAAGTACACCGCTATTAGGAGCTCCTATTCCTAGCAAGCCACTTGTATTGTACATTGTGGCTTAAGAGAGATCAATTGGAGCCATTTTTGCACAAAAGAATCAGTCACATAAAGAGCATGCACCACTATTTAAGTCGAACCCTTACTAGTCCCGAACTAAACTACACATCCATAGAAAAGACATGACTCGCACTTGTTTTTGGTATTCAAAAGTTAAGGCACTACATGTAAAATGTAAAACTTAGTGTCTGCAAAGATAAAATCAATACATTAATCAATAACAATACGTACAATTCATTCAAAATTGAAAAAAAAAACTGAACTAAATCATACTCCAAAGCCACCATCTCCGATAACTAGCGAGCTAGCATATAGTGTCGCTTTGTTAATTGTTGAAAAGACTTCTCGAGAAAGATCGAGAAGTTCTCCAACTTCTCATACTACTTCTTCGCTTCATAGAAGCTGCTTTGTAGCCTTGCTTCTTGGAGTGAATTGAAATTTCCAATCTTAAACTTTACGAAAAGCAACTTATTGATATGAAGAACTTTTAGTTGTGGATCATAATTTTCAACTTCATAGAGGTTTCCAGCTAAAAGGTGTACTTCATGTCCTCTATCAAATTGTAGCTTATGAAGATACAGTTTAATTTTTAGTTTTAGGAGACTCTTGAGACCTTATTTGGAATTTCTATTTTTTGTCAAAGAGTCTCATGATTTTTCCTGGTATTTGCAGATCCTAGAGCACCAGACACCACTTGTAGAAGTCAAGGACATATGCGTGCGATGACCAAGATATATAGACTTGTATAACACTCAATCTAGTGAAAGTTCTTGTAAAGGGAGTGTATGATATTAGCCCATGGATTTGTTGGTTTGTTTAGATTGGTTTAAATGGTGTGAACTTATCTTGTGTGTGGTGAATAATTGTGGATATTTTGTGAATTCTTTATGCATGTGAATTTTGTGTTTTGAGCCAATTACAGGGAGACTTTGTTGGATTTTCGGCAGATGTCGAACCCCGAAGTGGTTTTGAATTTAGGCAAAATGAGTAGTATTTTAGTAAATTTGGCCCGGCACACCTGCCAAGTGTCGAACAAGTACAAGGTTCGTCATGGATTTCATGGGGGAATCCATAAAATTACCTAACATGTTTGGCTTTAGGGCATATTTCCAATAGGTCGTATATCATTTTTTGTTGAAAAGATTGTAGATCCTTTTACTATGCATGAGATGTCTTTTTCGTACTACCTTTGACCTAATTCAATTAGGACTCGAACAGTATTTCCTTAATTGAGATTATCCTATGACTTCTCATGATTCCCAGCTGTAGACAAAAAAGGTTAGTTGGATTAGTTGTCGAAAGTGACACGTGCGGACATCTGGCGAAGTGCATCAAACGGTTCAAATTGAAGACAAATTAAATGGAAGAATTATAAATTTAAGAGTAAGAAAAGTAATACTTATGTGTCCATCAACTCGCATGAGACTAAACTAAGCATGGAACCACAAAAAAAAAAGGTTTGTTGGATTGAAAACACGAAAGGGTGATCCAAGCAAAATTTAGAGTATAATAAAGTTTGTTGAGTTTAAAACCCGAAAGGGCAGCTTAAGCAAAATTTATGACTAAAAAAAAGCCCACTGAGTTGAAAACCCCAAAGGGTAACTCAAGCAAAAAAAAAAATCCTTGAACTATGCGATGGCTTGATCCCTTTTCATCGACTGTATGTAGGCAATTTGGAAGATTAACTCCAAGTTTAATCAACATCAAAATAAGAAAAAAGGTTTCCCCATGAATCCGAACCATAAGAAGGAAATGATGAAAAGAGGGAATGCTTTTATTTCATGATGAAAAGAGGGAATGCTTTTCGATCACAGTCTTCTCCTCCTTTAAACGGGTAAGCTCATCATGATATTGTGAAAGTTGCGCATCACTCTCTGAAAGTGATTCGTTGAGTTGACAAAGTCATAACTCCAACTATTCTTGTTCTCTCTTCAACTTCCCCATACACGTGTTTGTAGAATAAACAGCCTCTCAAGTATGGACAAACGATAAATCTCCTCTGCTTGTTGCAGAGACAAAAGCGATAGAAAGTGAAGAGTCAACATCAGCTAAAAGATCATTTTGAACCTCTGGAGATAACTTTTGAGAGTAAGTAAAATGCATGGATGAATAATCAACTGAGGTCACTATAAGTGCATCAATCATAGCTCGTAAGGATAAAGAGTCTGCTCTAACATTTTGTCAATGGTAGCCAACAAATTGCCAAGTTCATCCTTAAATGAAGGAAGCCTTCAAGATTGTGCTTTTTACTTGGTTTCCTAACATGGAAACTACTTTGCAAACCACAACACCGAATCTAGGTAACCCACATGACACTTTAGAGGTAGATGCTTGATTAGTTGAACTCAATAGATGTTGTTGCACAAGTGAGCCTACATTAATCGACGAATGATAGTTAAGTGGTCTCCAACACTTATAAACATTGGTGGTGACAAAGATTCGAATAATACCTCTCAGACTGACACCTAAACCATTTATAGTTGCAAAGTATTCTCTATCCTTTCTACATGTAAGGTATTAAATGGTCGAAGCTCGGACAGAATAGGAATATGATACACTACTTCTCCCTTAAAAAAAAAAGTATTAATGACTGCTCCGCGATGAGTCAAAATGAAATAAATTACATACCTAGTCTATTAGAACTGGTTGTGAAACAGCAGTCTCATCACCAAAAAATGTGTCATCAAGCGGGTATGTAGTGTTGAGGTCGCAGTAAAGAGATTCGATACTTACCTTCTTATGCCTGAAGTTGACTTCATTGTATTCATTGCTACTTATATATGTCCTCGTTGAAAATTGTGAATTCGTTGATTGAGGGGAACATACTGTTCATGCGAATCTGCTACACTTTATGTTTCTCCTAGTTTGATAGGGACCCGAGTTTGAGGAACATCAACTGGAGGTGAGTATTGAACTGAATGTACTGGAGTAGTGGAACTAACTTCAACTTCTGGATGAACTCTGTGCGCCTTACCACATATGGGTTTATAGTGAACAAGGTTCTCATTGTCTTGAGACCTAAAAGATTTCAATTGAGATAAAGACGACGACTTGCCTGTAGATGACTTTCTTTGACTTCGTTAATTCAAAACGATGCACCTTTGACCACTAACCAATATAATCAAAAGTGACTTCAAATTCCCAGATATTGTCCTTAGCATATGGGGTTATTGTAGATCCGGTGCCAACATTAACACATGACCTCCAATGTGAATACACGGATACCACAGTCCCGTTCCGAATGTCATCTATAAGTTCTCTAGGCGCATGTTATACATAGCAGAATTGTCTACAGATCCGGTTCAGGCTATAAGCTTGGATGACCCGATAATTGTTGTGTCATAAAGAAATGTATCATGAACAAAGGCAAATCAAATAAGTGAAGTCTTCCTTGGGAATATGATTTTCATCAGTCAGTGGTTTACACTCTGAAAACAGTGGTTTACACTCTGAAAACATTCTTCTCAGGCGGCTCATCTGCACTTTATAACAAGTTTGTAATAAAACTCGAGCTTTTGAATCTTCAAAATGTTTCACCGAAAGTCCTCTTGAGACATTTGCACTTCTTTTTTTTTTTAGTTTGTTCTGTTTGACCCAGAGCCTGAATGGACGTTATGAAAACAGCGCAGAGAACAGTTTTTAGCATTTGATCCTTTACTGCAGGACACATTTTTCCAGGATTTGTTTGCTGATTTTGTAGATAGCGAGATTTAAATGGCGTTAGCAATACCTGCAGCAGGCAGACCACTCAGAGAGTCGTTGGCTGTCCGTGCAAATGTTCCTAATTGTATAGTCTATCCTGCCTAGGAAGAAGGAGACACATTTGAAATCAAGCACCACATGCTTGAAATTTTACCAATGTTTCGTGGGCTGCCTAATGAAGATGCGAACATACATATTGCAAATTTCTTGTGGGTTGCAATATTTTGATTAGGGGTTTTTTTGCCGAAGCTATTAAGTTACATCTTTTCCCTTTCACTTTGAAGGACAAGGTGGAAACTTGGTTGTTCACTCTACCGACAAGTGGCATTACTACTTGGTAACAACTACATACAAAATTCCTGAACAAGTATTGTCCAACATCCAAGACATTGAATTACAAGCGGGAGATCATGACATTCACTCAGAAGCCTAATGAAGAGTTTCATGAAGCGTGGGAAAGATACAGAGATGTACATTAAGTGTCCATATGCTAATATTGATTCAGATACACAGATGAATATTTTCTTTGACGGACTTAATCCGACATCTAATAATCATGTTAATGCCTCAGCTGGAGGATCGTTGTCAAATAAATCTGCAAGGAAGACGTTTGAACTGTTTGATATGATGGCAGCAGAACATTCACAGAAAAGGGGCATTTTTGAGTTATCAGCAGGTTCTCCTAACATGTATGTAGAAATGGAAAAAATGGAGAAGAAAATTGATGCAAAGTTTGATATTATTCTACAACAAATTGTAAATTCTACACAACAACAACCACCTACACCAACAATTTGCAGTATTTACAGCATGGATACACACGACATAATAGGTTGCCCGCACAAAGAATCCTACCCGGAGCTTGTTGAGCAACATGTTAATATGATGAACAGCTATCAAAGGCCTAGGAATGATGCATATGCAACTCAAAACAATCTTTGATGGAGGGATCACCCTAATTTCAAATAGGGTGACAATCAGAATAATGCAAAACCATTCCAGCGTGCACAAAAACCATTTGTTCCATCCAAACCATCTTTGGATGATCAACTTGCTAAATTGGCCGCAACAACTCAATAATTCATAGATGGCAACAATCAAAGATTTCAAAATGTTGAAGCATCAATTAAAAGTTTGGAGCAACAATTTGGACGGCTAGCTGCACAGATTTTTAGACAGAGAAAAAGGCAAATTTCCAAGTCAAACAGTGCCTAATCCAAAAGGACGTGAAGATTGCAACGTTGTCCGAACTTTACGGCGTGGAAAAAGTTATGATAATCATACAAATAGCACTGAAAAGGATTAGCCAGCAGCGAAAATTTATGCAGAGAATATTGAGACAGCAGCAGAACCTGCAGATTCTGCAGAAAAAAAGAATCTATCCGGTACAGAAACTGTCCCCAAACAAGTTTCTGAGCGCGTTTATGAGGCCCCAATTCCATATCCAGAATGTTTGAAGCCAAAACCAAAAGACAAGCAATTGAGGGACTTCATGCAAACGTTATTTAAAGTTCAAATTAACCTACCACTACTTTATGCAATCAAAAACATTCCTTCATATGCCAAATTTTTGAAAGATGTGTGCACACCCAAAAAGAAGCTGGTTGATTTTGAAAAAGTTGTTCTTACTCAACAATGCAGCGCAGTTCTACAGCACAAATTGCCACCCAAAAAGAAAGATTCATGGAGTTTTACAATTTCTTACACTATTGGAAATTCAAATTTTAAAGAATTGATTTAGGTGCTAGTATTCATTTAATGCCTTATTCTGTTTTTCAGATATTGGGCCAAGGAGATCTAAAGCATACATCACTTATTCTCCAGTTAGCGGACCTTTCTGTTACTTATCCTAGGGGGATCATTAAAGATTTAATTATCAAGGTTGACAATTTGTATTTACCAGCAGATTTCGTAGTTTTGGACATAGATGAAGATTTGCAAATACCGATTATTTTGTGAAGACCATTTATGGCTAGTGCCCGAACATTGATTGTTGTGGAAGCAGACACTTTAACATTTAGAGTTCAAGACCAATCTGTGGTTTTTAGCCTATTTGAAGCTGCAAAACGCCAAGAAGAACAACAAAAATGTATGCAGGCAGATGTGTTAGAAGGTGTTATTCATGCATAAATTATGACCAAATTGACATCAGATCCGTTATTGAGTGTTTTACATAGTTTAGATACATCAAAAATCGAGGATGCAGACAGTTTTTAGTATGTAACAGCATTAGATAGTGTACCAGCCCAATTACCACGTTGGAGACATGTTTACGAAAGCCTTGGAGAGCCAAAAATGCCCCTGCAGCCTTCTAAATTGCAGCCCCCCAAACTGGAGTTAAAACCATTGCCAGAACATTTAAAATATGCACATCTTGGGGCTAATGAAACTTTGCCAGTTATTATTGCTTCAAATTTGACAAGTACGGAAAAGAAAAAATTGCTACGTGTTTTAAGAAAATACCAAGATGCTTTGGGGTGGTATATTGCTGATATTAAGGGTATAAGCCCAGCAATTTGCATGCACATGATATTGATGGAGGGTGACGTAAAGCCTACTGTTGATGCTCAAAGGAGGTTAAATCCTATCATGAAAGAAGTTGTGTGAAATGAAGTAATGAAACTTCTTGATACAGGCATGATTTATCCGATTTCTGACAGTAAATGGGTTAGCCCTAAACAAGTTGTGCCTAAGCGGACCGGTATTACAGTGGTGAAAAATGATAATAATGAGTTAGTTCCTACACGATTGACTACGTGTTTGAGAATGTGTGTAGACTACCGGAAGCCTAACACAGGGACAAGAAAAGACCATTTTCTGTTGCCTTTCATTGACTAGACGTTGGAAAGGTTAACTGGGCGTGCGATTTATTGTTTTCATGATGGGTATTTTGGATATAATCAGATTCCAATTGCACCAGAGGAACAAGAGAAAACCACTTTCACTTGTCCATTTGGTACTTTTGCTTATCGGAGGGTGCCATTTAGGTTATGTAATGCACCTGCCACATTTCAACAGTGCATGATGAGCATATTTTCAGGTTTGGTTGAAAAGATTGTTGAGGTATTCATGGATGGTTTCTAAGTTTTTGGGCATAGTTTTGATCTTTGTCTACACAATTTATCTCAAGTTCTTGAAAGATGTCAAGAAACTAACTTAGTGTTAAATTGGGAGAAGTGTCACTTTATGGTAAAGTAAGGCGTCATTTTGGGACATCTTGTTTCGAACAAAGAAATTGAAGTTGACAAGGCAAAGATTGATGCTATTGCCAAGTTGCCGCCCCCGACTATTGTAAAGAGCATTCGATCATTCTTGGGACATGCTGGGTTTTATCGACGGTTTATCAAGGATTTCTCAAAAATTAGCCGTTCTTTATGCAACCTACTTGCTAAGGACGCCCCATTTAAGTTTGATGCAGATTGTCTAGAGGCATGTAACAGATTAAAGACACTTTTATCTACAGCTCCTACCATTGCTGCACCTAATTGGAGTTTACCCTTTGAGTTGATGTGTGATGCTTCTGATTATGCAATTGGGCTAGTTCTTGGACAAAGAAAAGATAAAATTCCTCAGGTTATCTACTACGCTAGTAGAACATAAATGATGCGCAGTTGAATTATGCGACCACTGAAAAGGAATTATTAGCAGTTGTTTCTACATTGGAAAAGGTTTGATCCTACTTGGTTGGGACTAAGGTTATAATTTACACAAACCACGTTGCATTGAAATATTTATTCTCTAAAAAAGACGCCAAGCCAAGGTTAATTCGTTGGGTTTTACTTATGCAAGTATTTGATTTAGAAATTCGGGATAAAAAGGGTAGCGAAAACGTTGTGGCTAATCACTTATCTAGGCTGGTCCGTACCAACCCAGCAGAAGAGGATTTACTTCCTTCAAATGAGAGTTTTCCTGATGAATAGCTTATGGCCATTGCCAACAAAACTCCATGGTTTGCAGATATTGTAAATTATTTGGCTAAAGGATTTTGCAGCCAGATATGACTTTTCAGCAAAGGAAAAGGTTTTTAGCTATAGTTAAGTAATATTTTTGGGACTTACTTATACAAGAATTGCCTATACCAGATTATTCGTAGGTGCATTCCTGCAGAAGAGCAAGAAAGTGTTTTGACGTTTGCACATCAACATGCTTGTGGTGGTCACTTTGGGGGAAAACGAACAACAACTAAAATATTACAAAGTGGGTTGTATTGGCCTACTATTTTTAAAGACACTCATGTTTGGTGCCAGGCTTGTGATAGATGTCAACGTGTGGCAAATCAGTCTAAGTGGAATGAAATGCCACAACAAAGTATTTTCGTGGTTGAATTATTCGATGTTTGGGGCATTGATTTTGGGGGACCATTCCCATCATCCAATGGCAATGAGTACATACTGGTGGCTGTTAAATATGTTTCTAAGTGGGTTGAGGCCGTTGCAGCACCAACAAATCAAGGATCTGTGGTACTGAAATTCCTCCAATGCACTATTTTTCTATGTTTTGGGACACCTATGGCAATTATCACTGATGGGGGAAAACACTTTTTAAATAAATAGTTTGTTGCACTACTTACTAAATATGGGATAAGTCATCGGGTGGCCACTGCATACCACCCTCAAACTTCTAGGCAAGTTGAAGTTTCTAATAGGGAAATTAAGCACATCTTATAGAAAGCAGTCAATGCCAGCAGCAAAGACTAGAGTTTTAAGTTGAATGATGCTTTATGGGCCTACAGAATAGCGTATAAAACGCCAATTGGGATGTCTCCCTTTCGGCTTGTTTATTATTGCTTAAATTTCTATCGGAAATGGATTTTTAAAACGACCCTACATATTTATTTCCGATCGTACATGTGGTCATAATTACTTATTTGATTGTCGGAAATAGTTCTTTCATCGTGATTTCTTGTTTTTGCAAATTCATATTTTCGACCAATGAGTGTTGTCAGAAATACTTTTTCCGACAATGATATATTATTTGGAAGGCTAGATTTCGTCGCAATTATAACCAAAAGAGTTTGTGGAAAATATATAATATCTCATTGGAAAAGAGTATAACAAAATATTTCCGATGGGCAAGTTATGTGAGAAATATAAATTTCCAACCACATTTATTCGTTGCAAAGTTTGTCACAAATAGATTAATCCCGTCGGAAAATATTTTCAACGAACAAGTGGTCGGAAATATAATTGTTTCGACCCGATTATGTCGTAGGGAATGTTGTCGGAAATAGGCAATTATTGTTAGAAAGTATTTCTGATGAAAAAGTGTTTGTTGGAAATATGCATTACTGAGAGGGAAATGCGGTCAAAAAATGTAATTATTTTATCAAAAAAATTAATAAAAAGAAATTTGAATGATAATATTTGCTAGGAATAATTTTCTAATCATCCATATTTAATTGGTAATAAAAAAATAAAAAAAATCATACGACACCATACTGTACTAAAATTTTAAGCGTTCAATTAAAATTATTCTAAATAGTTAACACATAAACAATCCCCATCATCCTTAAAATATATAAGCAATCCGCAAATATATCAAAACCTTGAAATTCAAAATACATATTGTAGGAAAATAAAATTGATGTTGCACTACTTGTCTTCGAGATGAGCATCTGAACAACTTTCTACATTGTCCTATCGAATAAAAGATAATAATTAATAAGACATAAACCATTTGAGAATAAAAATAACAAATACAATATTTAACCGTGAGCAAATTATTGAAATGAGAATAAAAGAGTTCACCATTGAAGCAAATTGTCTTGAGCGTGCATAAGTATTTGAGTTGTTTTTCCTCATACTTTGAACCAGATCTTTCAATTCATACAACACACTTTTCAAGTCCTTCACTTTCTCCTTTAATTTCTCATGCTCTTCTTCACATTCTAAGCATATACGTTGATTATAACCTTGGTCATCTGAGGGATACACATCTTTTGTACTATAGCCATAACCTAAGCCAAGGATACGACCGTGACTTGGCCCACCAATAATCTCCTTGTATATATCCCAAGGATACCTCAGATATATTGATAATTTGGAGAATGCAAAACACTTACAAAGATCTAGTTTCACCACTTTAGTTCTTCAGAGCATTGATACTGATAGAACTTTGAAACTGAGAAAATTATAGTGTACTAAAATTACATTCTGATACCAATAGAGGCCGAAGCCTTCTTAAAAAAGCAAATAAAAAGACTCAGATAACTTTTGATGAGCTGGCAACTTTGGATGCTTAAGAAAAGTCACTGTAGAAGCATGCGAAAGCTTTTGCTTTTACTGAGTGCGGCAACTTTTACTATGTCGGGGAAATCTTAAAAGGAACATGGGCTTTCAGACTGTTGAATGCATGGGTCCGGATGCTTTGTCTCAGGGCTCATGATGAAGGGCAACTTTAACTTTAACTTTTGCTTTAATCATCCTCTAGATTGAAAGGGCCAAAATCATAGGGGTCTTGCTCATCAGGATAATCACTCCACCGCATTTTTGGGGTTGGAGCTTGTTGACTGGCTGGCTTGGGCTGACTAGTAGATGTTTGTGACGCAAGAGAGGCATCAGAGTCTGCATCATCATTCATCTGTGAGGCTTGAAGCATTAGTTGGCGAGCAAGATCTTGTAATTCGGACTTAGACCTTCCCTCGATTGGGAGAGAAGAATGTGATATGGCAGGGGAACTCTTTTTCTCAGAATGCGGCTTCCTGACTGGAGGAAAATCAGCATAAACATAATCTGCAATACGCTCAAGTTTAAATTTATCCCACCATTTGATTGAAAACTGGTGAGATAGGACTCTGGTTCCCAATTAACCTGATAGGACCATTTGAGGATCCAAGGGACTTTATATTTGGCAAAAAAATGAAGCAAGTTGCGGAAGAATAATTCAGACTCTTTGAATTTATTTTTATTAGTAAAATAATTGACTAATTCTTGCATAGGAGGAGGAAATAAATCAATGATTGGACCATGTTTTTCCCACCAGTGATTGAACCAGTAAGGAAAAGAACTCTTGAATTCGCTGTCAAAGTTTAAGAACCAGGAGTGACTGAAATCAACTGTTTGATGAAGCAAGATAGAATACCATGCTTCGATATAATCATAATAGCTATATTGAAGTTTTGATTGGAGAACTCTGAGATCATAAGGGTGACTACTCCATTCATTTTCATTGATAATTTGGTGAATGTAGAGTGAATGGTGGAGGATGATATGCGGGTTTTCTCTGTCTTTAATTGGCTTAATGGTGATAGAATGGGTCTCATGAAGGATATCTCTGTAATATTTGAGGTTCTTGAACGGTGCTGGTGGAATGAAATGACTATTGGGTGGAAAATAAGATTTAGCAATGGTGATGGGATTAGCAATTGAATTATATTTGGACTCAATGACAAACAAGTGACTATGACTCTTGACCATGTATGGAGATGTCTTATGGTAAGAAGCAACTGGGGGGTTAGTGACGGCGATATCCTGGAAAGGATCATGACTGGAAATTAGAGCATACTGGAAACTAGGGCGAACCTGGCCGATTGTGGCTCCTAGGTTGGCAAATCGGTTACTGATTTGGATAGAAGAGCATCCCGGAAAGGGGATGATCTGGGAAGGAGGCTCATATTTAGCTTGGCTCATTGATGGTGGAAGGACTCGGAGTGACTGGGGTTGAGTGGGTTGGCTTGATTGACCAATTTGACTCTTTTGTTTGTCATTTTTTCTCTTTCTTTTCTTCTTTTGGCCATTGTTTTCCCTGCAGAAATTCTCTGGTAAGGAAAACAGGAATAGAATTCTCACTTCCTCTCAAATATTCAATATCAAAATAAAAAATACTCAAAATAGCTTGCCAACGTGCAAATATTTGTTTGGATGCAATGTTTTGAACATATTTTTCTAATACATGCTTAGCAGACTTACAATCAACGCGGACTAAAAATTTTTGATTTAATAAATCCAACTGAAATTTATTAATGCATAATACAATAGATAGTATTTCTTTCTTAATAGTACTATAATTATTTTGGGACTGAGACCAAATGCCGGAATGAAATCGAATGATTTGCTCAGATTGGCCAGAAGTGACTCAGTTTGAGGATACCTCCATAACCTATATTAGAAGCATCAGTTTCAACAATTTTAAATGAATTAGCAGAAGGAATACCAAGACAAGTAAGAGTCTTGATATGGGCTTTGATCTGTTTAACAATTTCAGTATGAGCAGATGACCATGGAGGAGGATTATTTTGGAGACGATCAAATAAAGGCTTACATTGTTTTCTCAGATTTTGATAAAAGTCAGAAACATAATTTAGAGATCCTAGAAATCTCTGGAGTTGATTCTTGTCTAGGATTTGATCAGGAAACTTATCTGCAAACTGGATGACTCGATCTATGGGACTAATCTGTGACTGGCAGATATTAAACCCAAGAAATCTCACATTAGTCTGGAATAACTTAATTTTCTTAGCAGAGACAACTAAACCATTTTGTTTAACTACTTGTAAAAACTTATACAGATGTTTCCAGTGTTGTTCTATAGACTCAGAGAATATAAGCACATCATCAATGTAAACTATGGAAAAATGACTGAAAGGGTTAAAGATCTCATTCATTATATTCTGGAATTCACTAGGAGCATTCTTGAGACCGAAAGGTATAACATTCCACTCATAATGACCAAAGGGAGTGACAAAAGAAGTTTTATATCTATCAGACTCAGAAATTTGAATTTGCCAAAATCCACTTTTCATATCAAACTTAGAAAAGATGACTGAGTTTTCTAATCTGTGTATTAGATCTCTTTTGTTAGGGATTGGGTATCTAATCCATTCTAAGACAGTATTAAGTGGTTTGTAATTTATGACTAGTCTTGGGACACTACGTTCTAATTCAGCATTTTTCTGTACATAGAAAGCAGGACAAGACCAGGGTGACTTACTTTTACGAATTATTCCTTTTTTAAGTAAATCGGCAATCTCAAGTTTGCAAAATTCCATTAATTCTCTGCTCATTTGAATGGGTCTTGCTTTAGTAGGAATATTTTTCTCACTAAAGGATTTGACATAGGGAAGGCTGACAACATGTTGTTTCCTATGCCAGAACGCATTGGGTAACTCAGAACAGGTTTCTTGTTTTAGTTTTTCTTCAAATTGTTGTATTTGTGATTGTAAGAACTGACGACTTAGTTGTTGCTCAATTCTTTTAGTGGTAACTTCTTCCTGGAGAAATCTTAATTATTTATCTTTGTTTTGGATGACCTGGACTGCTTTGGTGACTGCATTTTTTTGAAATTCTTTTAAATAATGTAACTCGGGTTTGCTCAGAAATTCAAACTTAATCTTTTCTCCTAAGCAGGTGGAAATGACACCATCACTCAACCTGGAAAGGGGTATAGCAGAGAGATGAATGGCAGTCCTAGTATAACTTCATCAGTAATGTTTTTGATTAAGACAAAAGAAGTTTTAAAGCAGATTTTGTTTTGGCAGACATGAGCTTTAGGAATTTCATAGTTCAATTGGAGGGACTTTCCTGAGGCAGTACTTAACGATTCTCTTGACTTTTGGTAATATTTAGTTGGGATTAAACCTTTTTGAATGCAATTAAGGTCGGCTCCTGAATCGAATAAAGCAATTATGTTTAACTCAAAGCTTTTGATAAATATAGTAACTCTGGCATACCATTTTCTAAAATTTACGTGTTTGATTAAGTTAACAGCTTGATCTTGGATAGAGTTTTCGTCATCTGAATTAGTGGGACTTTCTGGTTTAGACTCGGAGGCCTTTTTTCTAACAGGTTAATCAAATCTTGTTTTATTTCATGATTCTCACTTTGTAATTTTTGACTTATTTGCCTTAACTCAATAATTTCTTTTTTGACAGACTTTACTTCTAGGTGTAAATCCTGTAAGGTGACTTCTTTCCTTTTGTTAAATTTTTCTAAGGTTGTGTTCAGACTTATCTTCTGGGAGATGGACTGTTCTGGTTCTTCTTGGCTGATAACTTTTCTTAGTTTTTTTAAGTATTCAGATTTTAATTCTGGATTTTCAACTTTGCTTATTAAGTCAATTAATAATTCTTCTTGTTCTTCTTGTTTGGTGAGGACACTGATTGATTTAGACTTACAACAATTATCTTGGCAACCAAATTGAATTCTGGGGGAGCTGGGTTGTGACTCAGAAGAATATATTTCGGAAGACTCAGTATGGCTAACCATGGTCTCGTTTTCACTAGACTCAGAATTTCTTAACTCAAGGACTTGGATTAATTTGTTCCTATCTTCTTCCGTGATTTTTAATTGTTTGATTGTGTCTTTAACTTTACAATTATTAGCATAATGACCATACTTTTGACATTTATAACATTTTACTTTTCTTTTGTCGGTCTTTTTCTTAAAGCTTTTATTCCTGTCTTTATTGTAATTCTTTTTCCAATTTTTCTTAGGGGAGAATCTCCTTTTACTATAAAATTCTTTATCTTCATTATTGTGTTGAAAGGACTGTTTTCTACGTGAATAATGACGCTTTTTGCTAAACTGTCAGTTGTGATGACTAGACTTATTTTTTCTGGATGGGGGAACAGACTGTAAACCATATTGTTCGCAGAAATTTCCTAATTCATATTTGGCTGAATTTCTTTCAGACTGAATTTGTTTACCAATTTTCATATCGACACACATTCGCATTCCGACTTGATTAATTGTGCTAATTATGTTTCCATAAGTTAAACTATCCCAATCAATATGACCTTGTTCATTACTAAGGGTTGATCGGATTTTATGAGCAAATAAATTTGGTAATCCATTAACAAATTTTTCTTTCCAAAATGGTTGGTTACTATCTTCCCTTACCATGACTTTGGAAATAAACACATCTTTATACCATCTAAAATCAGATAATTTAGGGCATCTTAAATTACTCAATTGATCATGTATTCTGGTAGTAGTATTTCTAGGTGTTCCAATAAAATGATCGACTATTGTGTATAACAATGTGTTGACTCCATCTTCAATGCCTTGACCTATTTGTTCATAAAAAATTCGAAGACCATCTTCATTAAGTTTAAGGGCATGAATTATTCTTTGCTTAGACTCATGGGTTAAGTGATTATCCTACCAGGAACGAAGAGTTCCGGTGAAACCTGTTTCTAACAATGGTACAATTTCAGACTGTCTGAAACTGTGATTGGTGATGTAACTGTTGGCTACCATAGACATGTGTTGAAGCTTATTAAGAATTTCTTGTTCAGAAAGGCCATCAATATTCCATTCATATAATTTATCAGAAGAGACAGAAAATTGACTTTGAGTATTTCGTTCTTCGAACTGGATATCAGGTGGCGTAAGCTTAGGATACCAATTTTTTGTGAGGCTAGTAGGGCTGACTCGGTTTGTTAATCTTTATACTTGTGGACTTTGTTCAAGATCAAGGTTTTTAAACGCATTTTCAATTCTGGAAATAGTACTAGACTCAGTATCTATGTTAGCAATTGATTCAGACTCAGAGGAGTGATTAAAGATGAAAGAGGACTCTGAAACTCCTAAGACTTTGACGCTTGTTTCTACTTTTTCCTTATCTTTCTGTTTGGTTGGAGTTAATTCTTCTAATATTTTTTCAATTTTTGTCATTTTGGTTTTTGTTTTAAAGGTTGGACTAGATTTTAGGTCTTGAAAGGTGACTAATGGTTTCTGGTCATGTGTCTTAGCAGAAATTTCTTTTGGAAGCAATTTGTCGACTTTTGTTTCTATTTTGTCTAATTGTTTACCTATGACGACTAGGCTTTGATTCGTATAATTTTTTTGTTCTATTACCATTTTATTTTCTAAGTCTGGGATTTTAAAAGGACTGGCAATAACTTGTGCATTCTGGTGCTGGATTACTATGAATTCAACTGGAGGATGACTAGCAAGGATCTTAGTGTGATCTATTTTTTCCCAATTTTCTTGAGTTAAGGTCTTTAATTCATTAGATAGATGACGGCTTTCTACAAAATCAAGATAATAAATTTCAACTTTGGCAGTGCGCATGTATTCTTTCCATTCATTAAATATCTGTTGTCTTTTGGTTCTGTCTGGGATTATTGAGTGATAGTTATCTCTTCTTGCTTGATTTTCAGGAGCATGTAAGTGACGTTCTAATTTTTTCCAATTAATTTCAAATTTCTTATTAAGTGCTCGTAGTTGGTTTTCCATTTTGGAACTGGCTTCAACAAAATCAGATTGAGTAGGTGATTCAGGGGATTCAGATTTATTATCTTCTGTTGGTTTACCATAGACGGGCTGAGTGACTTGTGCAGTTTTTCTTAGTGATTCTAATTATAGATCAATTAAATCTTTTTCTAACTCTAGGTCTCGTTCTAGGGTAGAAGAAGAAGCTGCAAAGGAATGCCTTGCGAGGACATGACGCTGGGATTGACCATGTGTTGGTAACTGTTGTAACTGGACTGTTGATTTTTGTGGGGCTTGGTGACCAAAATTGATTTTAAATGTACCGTCTAAATATTTTTGTATGTAATCTAAATCGTTTAGACTACGTTGGATAGGGACTGGAGGAATCTCGGTGGTTAAGGTCCAATCAGTAGGTAAGGTGACATCTGACCATTTGATAGTGAGGGACTCGGACAGTAGCATCAGGTGTATGACTTTGGATTAACAATGTTTGACTATTTGGGCTCTTGTTTAAGGCTTGGAAGTTCATATTCGTACCTGTGACTTTATAATAAATTATGTAGACTAATGATAAGGGTTGACTACCGAGCAAAACATCATAACCTTCAGTTTTAATATTCAAAGTGAGTGTTTTTAATATATGGGGATCGCTCAGGCTGACTGTAAAATCTGGATAACAATCAAAATGAATTGGGCCATTAGCAAGACTGGATTCAATAATTCCTAACGTACTGTCGTTAAAATTATTAAATCTAGCATCACGCAAATAGAGAAGGATAAAAGCTTTTAATGACGGCTACTTGAACTAAACCAATGTGGAGGAAATTGTTTCCATCAGTTTTATGCTTTCTTATTGACTCAAGATTAAGTAACTGACATGTCTCGTGATTTTTACTTAGGGCATAAACTTGTTCGACTGTCTTAACATGGGTGGTTGACTTAAAATTGGATAAAGACCATTTTTTCTTATAGATGTCTTGACTGGGGACTCTAGGTATATTCCACTCTTTATAATCTAGATTACTATTATTCTCATATTCAATTTGTTCTTCATTTACTATCTCTGGAAGACTACTATTGGCTCTAGAGCTGCTAGAACTGTAAGAGTTGGTTCTAAGAAATCGACTCATTTTTACTCAAGGTTCTGGGTTTGGACTCCTAAAGAAAAAAATGAACAGAAACTTCTAATACAGACTCCATGGGTAACAGGACACCTAAAATTCTCTCGCCCTCCTACTAATGCCACTACCGTTCAGGCCTCCCTGGGACTTACTGAACGGGTCTTACGATTTGGACACTAAGAGAGAGAGGACAGGTGAACTGAAAACCAAAAGAAGAAAAGAAGAAACTGAACACTTTACAACTCAGAAAACCTAAACCAGCCACTTGGTATATATATATATATATATATATATATATATATATATATATGTATATATAACTATACAATATACTCATCACACTACCTAGGTACCGAGGAAACAATCCAACCGGGGGATCGTTTGACTAGCATGCAGGATTTTCAGGTGCTATCTTGCGTCTAGAGATGAGCAGTCCAACCAGGGAACGAAACTCCATAGCTTACACACCAGAACATGCAAGGCCATGTGTAGCTCCAATACTAAGTCCTACGCGCGTAAACTGGATCATCACATCAGAACATCCAACGCCATGTGTGATGATCCCAAGCAATATACAGAGTCTTCCCGTACGCCGGAACATCCAACGCCACGTGTGAGACTGATAACCTATTCTTCCCACACGCCGGAATATCCAACGCCACGTGTGAGAAGCCTAATAATTGGGGAAGGTATTTACATAGTGTAATCATACAACTTCTCTCAACAACCCCTCATATTCTTCAAGTTCTTCCACAAACTCACCTCAACAACCCAAGTATCCCACCTATAGACAATATATATAACACTCTCGATACCCAAATATGCCAAACCCACAATATATTGCCAAAGCGCTATACAAACATCAAATTCAACCCATGAATATAATATATTCAATAAACCATTAAAAACATTATGTATAAATCTTTGATCAATAAAACCATGCATATGATTGAAAACAAAGTCTACTCACAAGTATTCCCACGCTGCCTGACCACGAGAGGGTCCTGCCTGCTGAGTACGTGCAGTCGGAGCACCTATTTCGAGATACGAATCCTTAATTAATATAAAATTACTTCGAAGTGAAATCATAATTTAAATACTTAAATCCCCATGTTCCCAGTACGTGTACGTTGAACGAGGTATCCTAAGGTCCAGTTACAGGTTTAGGAATCGCTCACGATTGTACGGTTATCGTTAACCCACAAACTTTGAATTATTGAATCGAAACATCCGGGGCTCCAATTCATGATCCGTGAAGTCCTACACGATTTTAGGAATACCTAGAACAACATATTTTAATTGGGAAACGATCCAACGGTCAGAACCTATCAGACCCGGATAACGCACAATATGCGAAAATCAGTTCGATAGTCAAACGACGTCTGAATTGAGATCCGTGAAATCCTACGCACTCGTGACAACCTAAGGATCTCGTCGGGACAAAGTGAAACTTCACCACCCTTGCCCACGCACCGCCACACGCACCGGCAGCGCGTGGTTGTGTAAAATAAATTTCGGCGACGGAAAAACTCCACACCTAAGCTCACTCTTCCTACCCTAGCTTCTACTCGAGGTCAGGATTACATCATTGAACTATGGGGAGGTCCAATTCAGACGGCAACTGGCCGAAATTTCACTTTGAAATCCGGCCAAAACCTAGGCTTTCAAATCGGTTCCTAGACAACAAATCGATCCAAACCTATGCAATAGTCAGCTAGACCAAGGAAAAAGAGGAAGAAACCTCACATTTTTCACCGGAATCGGGAGGCGGAGGCGACGGCGCGACGTCGGAAAAACTCGGGTTTGAACCAGTCGATGCTATCGGCGATTCTCGCGTTTTCCGGCGGGGACTTTGGGTGGTTCAGGTTCGTGGCTTCACGACGAGTCAAATGGGACCGGATGTGGCAGCGGTGTGGTGGTTTCTATCTTGGTGAACAGTAACGGGGGAGGGGGAGGTCGCGCGCAGAGGGAGAATCGGGAGAGAGAGAAAGAGAGTGAGGTAAAAGTGAAAAAAAAATCAGATTTTTTACTCTAACCCTTTTCGAAATAGTTACAAGTTTGCCACTGAATTACTTTTGATCACCAAATCTTCGTTACAATCCCGATTCAAGCCTACTGCGTGTCTACGAATTCGTCTCAGTATGAACTACCCAAAAATACTAGTCGTGGTCCTAACATCCTTCCGGATAAGAAAATGACCAATTTACCCCTACCCCAAGGGTAAATTCATAATTTCACTTTAAATAAATTAAAATATGAATTAAATTTGGAGTCGGGGTGTTACATGGCTATTATATAGTATTTTGTTATAAAACAATGCGCGTATTAAGCATTGGGAATATGTATATATATGTATATAATATGTGAATATATAGTTTGTTTGTCTTTAAGAAAAGTGTATATATGTAATAACCCAAACCAAAATATCTAAAAATTAGGATTAATCTATTTTACCAAAAAGACGATTTTGCCCTCGCAATATTTAATAGGGAAAAGTTGACTTTTTGACTGTGAAGGAATTTGGCAGTTCCGCTTACGCCGTTGCGTAGAGCACGACGAAACGAGTCTGTAGACACGGAGTGGACTCGAATTAGAGTTGTAACGAAGAAAATACGGTCAAAATACCGCGAAGGGCAAAACGGTAATTTGGACAGAAAGTCAGATTTTTATCCCTTTCTCTCTCTCCTCCCCTCAGATTTCTCTCTCCTCCCGATCACGCCCAGCCGCGACATGCCCTCCTTTCCGTCGCCACCCCGGCCACCACAGGCCGAGCTGATCTCCGGCAAGGGTGCCAAACTAACCGCCACTCCCCCGCCGTCCTTCCCCGACCCGTCGCCGCCCTTGCCTCGGCCGGAGCTCGCCGGAATCTGGATTTTCCCGCCGATTTCCAGTCCAAACTTCAAGCTCTTCGTTCTCCTTCAATTCTCCACCAAATCGATCGAGTAAGGTTTGGATTCTCAGCTATTTTTCGTGCTCTAACTGATGGTTGGCTGGGTTTTGATCGATTTCACCTCTAGATCACTCGATTTTCAACTTGAAAATCGGTCGAATTTCGGCTGCCGTGATCGGCCGTTTCTGGCCACTTTTTGGGGGTTGTCCAAGAACAAAAGTGACTCCAAATGGGGTGTTTTACCTAGGATAGAAGTTTGGACTCTCGGTTTTGAGTTTTTCCGGCGACCAGGTATCGCTTTGGACACCCAAACTGCCCGCGAATGTGGCGGCGCGTGGGTGAGGGTAGTGAAGTGACTCTGTGTAGTTTTGCGATCCTCGTGTTATCACGAGCACGTAGGATTTCGCGGATCTCGATTTGGAGTCCGTTTGAGCCCCGAACGGATTTTTCATATTGCACGATCCTTGGGTGCAGTGTATGGATCGCACTCAATTTTGGATATGTCGTACTACAGGACTTCAGGATCGTGTAGGATTCGACGGATTGCGAATCGGAGTCCCGGATACTTTGAAATCGCGAACCCTGGGGCTAGGGTTTGGATTTTAAGCGATAATGCGATATTGGCTAATCCAACCGTCCTTTTCGGACCAAACTCGCGGAACATGGTTCTTTCTCTGTAAGGGACCTTTAGAGAATTCCAGATTGGCCATCAGAGATCGTGGACCCCACGGGGTTCCGGATCGGCCGGTCTGACAGTTTATCTCTTAGAACAGTTTTGGATCTTTTAAGACCGTTCTAATTGTCTGAAAGGTTAAGTGGACATAGGATTGACTTTAAAATGAGGGCACGCATTTCTAGGAGCCGGGGCAGGGTGTTTAATTTAATTCTGTTATTGAGCAGTTTGATTAATTTAATCTTTATGGGTAATCAGGCATCAATGGCCCGATAGAATCACAGGAGGGACCTTCAAGAGGTCCAGCTAGCTCGGACCAGCAGTGAGTGGACTTTCTTTCATAAATGATTTTATATAAATGAGTTATATAAATGATTTATATACATGAGTTTACATAAATAATATTGATTTTATATAATTCAGTTTTATAAATGAGTTTATATGAGCAAATTTCATTATTTGATTTTGAATAAGTTTTATCGAATGCTTTCCGAGCATGATTAGTACAGTAACAGTTCTCTAATTTTATGCTGCTTAGTTATACAAACTAAAAGTTATAGAAACAGAGTTTGAGGTTCGAATCAGATGAGATAGCAGCAGAATTGAGATTGCAGTTATTAATCAGATTTTTCTAAAATTATTTATTTTTGAAAACCACCATGTACCCGCTCTTTATTTGGTGATTACCCTCAGACGGACCGATGTCTATGTACATCTAGTCTGTTTACAGTTCTGTCAGTGCACTTGACATTGCCTCACGAGTTTCGGGGACGCTCGGACCGTGAGTGCCAGGATTTGCGGCTCGGCAGACTTGGTGTCCCAAGACCTGCCAGGATTTGCGGCTCGGCTGACTCTGTGTCCCCGAGACCTGCCAGGATTGCGGATCAGGCTGACCACGGTCCCTTGAATCCTGCCAGAGCGGCTCGAGTTGACTTGGTGTTGTCAAGACCTGCCCGCGGATCAGGCTGACCGTAGTCCCCTGTATCCTGCCAGTTTGCGGCTCGGATAGACTGCGTGTCGCCCGAGACTTGCCAGGGGAATTGACGGATTGACAGGGTACAATTAGGTGGTAGTTTTAAAGGAATTTGAGCACTTTTATGCAGCTATTGATGTCAATCATTTTATATCAGTTTTCTCATTATTCGTGCATGTTTTATACCTCCATATAATTGTTCAGTTTTACAAATTTATATATACATACGATTATATATACATTTAGATGAATACCTTATATTAAACACAGATGAACTTTGGCTTTACTTATCAAGTTATTTTTACCATGGGGGTTATTATGATTATAAACTGTTTTCAAGAACATTATGTTTGGTCCACTCACACTTTCAACTTGTTTTTCGCCCCCAGGCCGTAGAAGTGCACAGGATCCACCACCGGGCCACTCTTAGCTTCTGCACCGCCAAAGAACGTAGGATTTTATTGTAAAAGTTCTTGAGATCTTGTAAATTAGTAGAAAATGCTCTGATATCTAGTTTTAGTGGAAAACTTGAACTGGTGAATGCTTGGTTGTTTTATTCTGGCAGTTGGTGGAAGATTATTTGTTTGTTTAACAGGTGGAAGATTTTGGGTTTAGACAAAATACATGGGAGACTCTGCCGAATTTTCGGCAGGAGTCCAAAGAAAGTTTTAATAGTAACTGTAGCAAGAAGGGTAAAATGGTCATATGTACCCGACAGTTGCCAGGTGTCGGACACGCACAGGGCTTGCTTCGAATTCCAAAGTGGAATTGGGATCGGGTCGTGTCAATATAACCGTTGTATTTTGAAAAATCACATATGAGAAGGGAAAGTACGTTCATGTTCATGTATAATACACGTGTGTTATGAGATGAAGAATCAATTGAAGAAAGAAAATACTTAGGGGCCGTCTGGTAACATTTTCGGAGAATGTTTTCTGAGAATATTTTTAGAGAATGAAAACGAGAAAATGAATTCACATTTTCATGATTCGAAAATGCATTTGGTAGATTACTTGGAAAACAAATTCAGAAAATAAAAACAATGAAAAAGTGTCTGAGAGTATAATTTGAGAATAATAATATGTGAGTTATTTTTCAGGTGTAAATTTGCTAATTTCAGTTCTAAATTTTTTTATTTATTTTAAATTATGATATTTTTAGAGGCCAAAATTATTATAAACAATGAAAAGAAAAAGATATTTAAAGCCCAAAAACTATTTTTTCTCCTTTTTTTTTTTTTTCTTCTTCTCATTTTTCTCCTTTTCTTTCTTTCCTCCTCTTTTCTTCTTCCTTTCCTTCGCATGGCCGTTTCTTTTTTTTTTCTTTTTCTTCCTCTTTCCTTCTGTCCTTCTTTCTTCCTCTTTTCTTCTTCCTTTCCTTTCCAAGCCGCCCCCACTCCTCCTTATTTCCGTGGTATGAATCCCATAAACTCTCTCTCTCTCTCTCTCTCTCTCTCCACTAATTAATGGTTGTGGTGGTTTGATTGAGTGGTGATGGCGGTTGAGCTGGGTATGTGGGGGTTCGATTGGGTGATGATGGTGGTTGAGCTGAGTACGTATGTGATGGTTCTTCTTCTAGTCTCTGTTTTTTTTCTTTTCTTCTTTCTCTGTTTTTTTTTTTTCTTAGTTTGCAAATTTGTGTGATTTTGGGTCGGAGAAGATGGATGTTGTTCCTGTTGGTGGGTTTATCGGTTGTCAACAGAGAGAGCTAGAGTGGTTGATGGGATGCATTCTCGTGTCTTCAGAAAACATTGAAAACGAAATCACTGAAAACAACTTTTTATCGTTTTCAACTTTTTGTTCACAAAGTTAGATTTGTTTTCAATGTGAGGGAAAACGAAAACGATGCACCAAACGAACGTGTATTTGCGAAAACAAGAAACGAAAACAGAAAACGGGCTCTAAAATATTACCGAACAGGCCCTTATATTGTCGTAGAAATAGCTGGCTTATGTGTTATTGTGCTTTCTTGCTTTTAACCTAGCTTATTGCTTTAGAAATAGATAATTACTTGCTGAATAGCTCAAGTTTTTGCGCAGGTACGACACATTGGAGCAAGTTTAAATATTTGGAACCATGTCTGGCCCAGGACCACAATCTACACCTGCTTCCACAGAGCCTAAGCATCCTTCACGTCATCTGCTAGAAAAAAGCCTAGTACGTATGATATCTGTTTAATATGAAGAAGAGTACAACGAAACATTTCGTGACTATACATTCAGCACAAATTAATTCGTCATATGACTTGATTCCTTTAAATCCTACACAGGAGAAGCATAATTGGACTTATGTGTGCCCCTGCACAAAGCTGCAATAAAGGGTGATTGGGATACCGCTAAAAGAATCTTAACCAATAATCCTACACTTTTAAGTGCTAGCATAACAAAAGGATGGCAGACTGCTCTTCACATTGCAGCAGGTGCAAGGCAGATTCACTTTTGTGGAGGAACTGGTCAAAATGATGGATGAAGAAGACTTGGCACTTCAAGACAAGAAAGAAAACACTGCATTGAGTTTTGCCGCCGAAGCTGGATCCATAGGAATTGCCAAGATTATGATTCAGAAAAATAAGTTCTTGCCAACAATTCAAACTGGTAAAGGACCGACACCGCTCTTTAAGGCTGCTTTGCTAGGACAATCTGAAATGGCGTGTTACTTATACCCTAAAACGTATCCAACGCTAAATGAAATGAACCGCAATGCTCTATTTTTTTCTTGTATCGATACTGGTCTTTATGGTAAGTTGCACAAAATTCTTCTTCCTTATGTTTTTCTCTCTCTCTCTCTCTCTCTCTCTCTCTCTCTCTTTTAATAAAAAAAATAGCATTTATCAAATTAATGATGGAGCTTGTTAAACATTAAACATTAATACTTCTAGTAATTTAATTGGAAATTTTTTTGCCTTAATGTTATGTACCCTTTAATTCTGTTGAGATCTCTTCTATATTTTTATGTGCACTTAGAAGTGAACAAGAAGGAATTAATTAAAAACTTTTACAACTGGTTTATTTCAAAATTCTTAGCATTCTTTCTTTCTTATATCCCTATGAAATTATGCAGATTTAGCCATGAAGATGCTAGAAGATGATACAACACTAGCAACGGCCCATAATTCCAATGCAGAAACTGCCTTACATGTCTTGGCTCGAAGGCCTTTAGAATTTGGTGGCCGAAGTACTTTAGGAATGTGCAGTAGGCTCAGGAAATCATGTGAGTTGATTCTTTGAAAATTATATATGATATTGACATGTGTCGTAATTAGTTGTGTGTTTTTGTTTATTTGGTAATCTTGATCTTGTTGTTTATTGACCTTTTTACATCTTAAAAATTAAGTAGTCTCAGGCATTGAGGATTCGTACAAAAGCTCGAAGCAAACTAAAGCCCTAGAACTAGTCGAATGCCTTTGGAATCAAATCTTGAAACACGACGATGACTATGTCATGTGCCTCATCACAGAACCTTCGGAAGTACTATTTGATGCGACGAGATTAGGAAATTATGAGTTCCTGTCTGTGCTTATTAATGCTTATCCAGATTTACTATGGGAAACTGATGACGAAAATCGAACTATGTTCCATGTTGCAGTCTTGTATCGTCATGCAAGTATCTTCAATTTAGTACATGAGACGGGTTCAATCAAAGACATCATAGTGACATATACTGATGATGAGAATAACAACATTTTACATCTTGCTGCAAAACTAGCACCTCAAAATCAACTCAATCTTGTGTCAGGAGCAGCTCTACAAATGCAGCGAGAGTTAGTATGGTTTGAGGTACCTCTCCTTGTACCCTTACAATCTTTACCATTTTATTATGTGTTAATTGTCTTCTTTTAAACATTATTGCCCTTTTTGTAAACATTTCTTTTTTATTCAACAACTGTACAGTTACACGAGATTCGAACTCATGTTATCTTCCAATAACACAAAGTGAAGACTAAATTACAAACACTCAAAAGCTCTTATCTATCATAGTAGCAGCTGTCAAAAGGCGTTGCACAATATAAAATAACATTGAATCTAAGTCTAATGAAATTGATTGGGATGAAAAGTAAGCTCTTGATAGAATGTGTTGGTGGCCTCCTTATTACTTCTACATTTATTTTAAACAGTTTCAATCGCTTGCACGTAAAATCTTTATGTCCTTCAATTTTCATCATCGATTTTTCCTATGACAGGAAGTGAAAAAGATTGTTCAACCTCTGTCCATAGATATGAAAAACAAGGACGGCAAAACACCTCGAGAATTATTCACTAGTGAGCATGAGGGGTTATTGTGTAAGGGAGAATCATGGATGAAGAACACTGCAAATTCTTGCATGCTTGTTGCGACCATTATCACCACTGTCGTGTTTTCAGCTGCATTTAGCATACCGGGTGGTATAGCTGATGATACAGGAGCACCAAAATTCCTAAAAGATACAGCATTTCTCATCTTTGTCATATCAGATGGAGTAGCACTCTTCTCCTCTTCAACTTCCACGCTGATGTTCTTGTACATCCTCACCTCGCGGTATGCAGAAAACGATTTTCTCAAATCCTTACCGTTGAAGTTAATGGTAGGACTCGCATCACTCTTCATCTCCATGACGTCCATGATGATAGCCTTCAGCACAGCCTTCTATTTATCTTGTCACTACGGATTACGTTTCGTCTCGGATTTTATATTTATATTTGCATTTGTTCCAGTTGTCTTGTTCGTTTTCTTGCAATATCCACTCTTGTACGATATGTTCTTATCGACATATTATTCAAGTCTTATATTTCAGCCAAGAAAACATATGATCCAATAGAAAATCCTCAATGTTTAACCTTACCCCTAGTATAATGTGTATCTATGCATTATAATTGAGGAAAAATTTGTAATCAAGTACTTTAGTAATGGTGATATTGATTCAATAAGTCTTCGTACGTGTGCTTGAATCAACAACATTATCTGAAAGGGGGTTTTAGATTACTATAGTTCGAAAATCCTATATATGCATTTTTTTCCTACTAATTTTGAATCGTGAATGTTTGAACCTCTGCAATCTACTTAATATTCTAGAAACACTAAGTCTTTTTTTGGATCGTATGGAAACACTAGTCTAACACAGAGCATATCAATATGTACCTACAAGCTTAGAGAATTACTAGTGACAACCTAAGCACCCAAAAGGATCCGTCAGTCTAGGCATCCCCTATGCTAGCAACAACTATGGTGAAAGTGTGTGAAGGCTTCATAATTAAGTAAACACCAAAAGCAGAAAATGATGACTAGTCAACTGCAAGAACACAAACCCAGAAATACATGAACATCATGCGATGACTAGTCAACTGTCAAGAACACAAACCTAGAAAATTACAGAGATGCAAACCAGAAATTGTTCACCCAGAAACCCACCATTGGGAAAAACTAGGGGTCATCAACCGACCAGGCAATTCATTAAGCGAAAAGATCCTTACAAAGAAACACTAGCAAGCTCAACAAATCTTAGGTCTATTTAGGAAGATGAGCTATATCTCCTTTGTGCAATCTTCTTCTCCAACTTAACAAAACCAGCAGCTTAGTCTTTCATGGCAATGGCAGCTCCTTTAGCTCTTTCATCCTATGGCACCAGCTAGCGAGCTCCAACTTAGACAAAAACAAAATTTGGATTCAAGGAGTAAATGACTAATTTCTTCAAGAAACCATACTCTTGAAGAAATCAATCTTGAATCTGACCTAGATATGTATGAGAAAGTGTTTGATATAGCAAGATGAGGTTTTCATATTTCAAATGCAGTTTTCGAAAAATCAATTTTGAAAACTCAAAGATGAAAAATATGAAGGTTCACTCTTGTGGAAGAAGAAGAGAAAGTTTTCTAAGAAGCTTTCCAAACCTCACCCACAAAAGAGACGGCTGCCAAATGAGGAATTCTTTGACTTTTACAAAAATTCCTAGGTTAGAATAGACACATGGCAGCTGAGAAATTCGTAAAAAAGGACAAAAAAATGGTTAAGACCCAGCTGAAAACAGTGAGCTGGAAATCGTAATTAAAACAAAGGTTGACAAGTCATATAAAGGAATCATAATCTTCAGAAATTTAGTGAATGCAATGTAGAGTTTACCTTTGTCAAAACACATTGTTGTCCATCATAACGTAGCTAGATAAGAACACCTAGAGAAGCAATTTTTAATCTAAACTTAGAGCTTGGGAAATTACAATGATTGTCCTATTACAAAATTGTCAAGGAAAGCTAAAAGAAAATCACAAAATGCATACACTTACAACTAGAAAACCTTAATTTTAGTCACAAATCAATACATAGCCAAAACTATTGGGTTCGTGGATAAACGTAAGAATTGAGCGACTGGGTCCAAGTCGAGAGGTCCCAAATACCAAATTGATATCTGGAGTGCATTTCATTGTCGTGATGTAAAATTAATGAATAAAATAAGAGCGCCAAAAAAAAAAAAAAAACAAACAAACAAAAGCTAAAAACACTTTCAAATTGTTTTAAAAAATAAGGGTGATTTTAAAAACTAGATTTCACTTTTTTGAAAACTGAAAACAACATATTTTACCAAGCCTGTTAGTGCATTCTCTGTCTCAACTATCTTTTGAGTTTTATTATACAAGATAGGACTTTCTGATTTCTAATAAACCGGTTATATTAAAATTAAAATAGCCAAAATAAAAAACCATGAAATGTTCCAAATTCCCTAAGTAATAAATGACACATAAATAAATAAATAAATAAATAAATAAATAAATATATATATATATATATATATATATATGCAAACAGGGCCGGAGCCATGTAGGGGTGGTCCCAGGCCTCACCTCAATCTGTTGATCCCTTGTATTTATATATTATATTATATTATATTTGGGATATTTACTCTAAAATAAATAATATATTAGGTTTTTTTTTGTCTACAAACTGACTATTAAACTTCTTAATCGCTGTTCTACTTTCAATTAGATCTCCTCGCTAGGTTATGATATTTACGTTAAAAACTCCTAAGCTTTTTTTTCTTCTCTTTCTCTTACTCTTTTGTTTATTTTAGGGAGATTTACTATTAGGGGCCCAAATTATAAAAAATCTCTGTATGAAATGGACTTCAGAAACACGCCCAAAACTCATTTACAACATACAAATAGGATTTTAACTTTTTATAAATTACAAAACTGCCATCAATTTCTTAAAACAAGCTCAACTCCGAAACCTCATAAAAATACCCAAAACACTCAATAGGGTATAAAAGTAATTTAATAAGGCCAGCTGTCATTTTTTGGGTTTGTTTATAGAAATTAAATGGGGTAGGGTTTATCTATATTATTAGTGCTAATAATGGGTATATGACTAAATATTTTTTTTAGAGAGATTCACAATTATACCCAATATAAGGGCCCAAATTATAAAAAAAGCTTAAGCTTTATGAAAATTTTCCCTCCCTTTTTACATGTTTGAGTAAGGTACTTTAGTAATCAGATTTATGAATTTTTTTTTTTTTTTTGTATTTCTTCTCTATGTTAGAATATAAGTTATTAACTTTTGAGTCTTTATAGTGTAGATGATAAGATTAATATTTAAACATTTTATAATATAAAATTAAGGACAATTGTGATTGTAATAAATGGATAAATTATTAATCAATATAAAAGGATATTATAAAGTAGACTAAATCGAATGATAAGTATCATATTAACTTAATAACCAATTAGCACTTGAACACTCCCATGGATGGATAAATTATTAATCAATATGTAATGTATCACTTCGCTCCAAATTGACATATCTTTTTAGGAAGTTTCCTGCAAGTTTCCCTTCAATTATAACCAGCTTTGGTCAAGTGTCTTTTGACTCTTGCCGCACCACCGACAATATAATATCATTTCGTCTTTGTTAATTATTAGGTGGTGGTGAGTGAGCGTCGTCTTCTTCCACCTGAAAAGAAAGCTTAAGCTTTTCAATTTCAAGTGCACTACTTTTCCACGCCCTTCGGGTCTTATTTAAAACTATATATTTTCGACATTTTTTTACCCTTTAAAAATAAAATAAAACAAAACACTAATTATATATAATATATTTGGAGGGAAAGTTGAAACTATAGCCAGCCACGTACCGAGTCTTAAGAGAATATTTTCCCCGTTTTCAGTTGAGACCAATTATTAATGTCTTCAAGTTTCCCACTAAGCAAAGCTAGAGAGAGAGAGAGAGAGAGAGAGAGAGTGGAAGTAGTTCTGTTTCGCTACAAGACTTTCGAAACGCTTCCTTCCTAGCTATATATAACCTTCAAGTTTCCACCATCCATGCTATATTTAACTAGACAAGAGTGGTCTCTCTCTCTCTCTCTCTCTCTCTCTCTCTCTCTCAAGGGTGGTGCTGGCGTCTGCTTAGCTTTTGATGTGTCTTGTAAGTAACCTGCTTATCCATTCCTCCGGTTAATTAGTTTTTGATCTGTCTCTCAAAACTCCCACACTTATTCTTTGATGGTCCGTTGACAAATTTCATATCGATTCTTGTTATCTGGGAGCAAATTTTGACCTACGTGAAAGTTTGCATGCATATTCTTCAAGATTTTTGTTTTCCTTGTGTCTGGATATTTACTTTATTAATTATTTGTACGGACATGATTCATGCTCTTTTGCTTTTTCACTTCCATTATCTGTATTTGTTTTTATTGATCCTCCTCCTTCCCTGTGTAAATCTTGTGCGATTTATGGGTTAAAAAAAATGATGGAACGTAGTTCCCCATGTATGTATCATCAAAGTAGGAAGCCGAATAGAAGAGGAGGAGCGACTAAAATGGATTTTTTGATTTTTTTTTTTGGGGGGGGGGGAAGGTCCTCTCCTGATGATGATCTACCCAACTTTCTGTTATCCTTCTTATTCTCTGTAAAAAAACCCTAAACCCCTCCTCTCTGCGCGGCGCTACCTTTTTTTTGGTGGGGAGGAGGAGGGAAGGAGGTCCTCTCCTCCTCCCCTTTCCTCTGGTTTTCTCTTCTGTATCCTGATACCTGCTGCTTGTGAATCTCCTTGTGGACACTGTCGGCCCCTGTTCTCCCCTTCTTTGTGGGTGTTTCTGCTCTCCCCTTTGTGGGTGGTCTGCTCTCCCCTTTAGTGGGTGTTTTGTTCTCCTTGGTCTGAGGCTTCATGCCTGCTACCTGGTTAGATCCCTCCCATCTCCACTATTCCATTCTTCTCAGAGCTGTCCTATGGCCATCGTCGATTCGATTGCCCGTCTCCTCTTGGTGCGTTGGTGTCTACGATTCCGGTGGTGAAGATGTTAGTTCTCGGTTGTTGATGGTCAACACCCAGATCCCCCCACTTCCCTTTCGATCCGGTTTCACCACCTGGATACAACGGCCAACCCAAAACGCGATCTCTCGGTACCCCTTGGAAGGTGTGTAGAGCCGCAGCAAAGCTCCGGCTCGGGTTCCTGCACCACCTCCTTCCTGCTCCTTGGTTCCAAATCTTGTGCCTTTGGACAGCTTTGAGAGTTGCTGGCTTTTGTGGTAGATCTGTGGTGTGGTTCTGTTTTTTCTGTAATTTTTTTGGTTTTCAATTTGGTGTTGTACGATGTTTTACTGCTTTTAGTTGTGGAATTTTCTTTTGTTTATCTGTTGATATCTCTGGGACAATCTCGTTGTTCTTGTTCATGTGATATCTTCACAGATTAGTTTGTTCCTAGGAGCTTCCTTACTTGGTTGCTAATTTGGCTTTTGTATCTCTTTACCTTCCCTGTGTTTTACTTGGGAGGTTCTGTTTCTAATGAAGATTTGATCTTCCTGACCCCCAAAAAAAAAAAAGAAAAGAAAAAGAAAAGCATATTTTGACTCCATTTTATTAATTACTCTTTATTTAATTCAACTAATTCGAGAATAATTAAGCTCTTCTGTATGTGTAGCATGCAAGTTGGGCACACCAATACAAATCATGTGGGATCCACTCATTGGACCACATCTTTTGTTAATTAGGGTCGGTTATCTATATCTATATATATAAAGTAAAAGGTAAAGAATGATAAAATATTCAAAATACCAGAAAATGTCATTGGTTAATGTAAATATTAAAAATTGGAATTATTTATCAAATAAGGATAATATGGTAAATTTACACTTTTTCATATTAAAAAAAATTAAAATGAAAAGAAAAATCAAATAATGGATCATATTTTTATGAAACACAACTACCAATTATCTTTTTAAATTCTAAAATAAATTTAAATTTTTTTAAAAAAAGCCTCTCGCATGCGCGAAGCGCATGTAGAGAGGCTAGTATATATAAAACAAAAGGCAGAGAATGGTGAAACATTCAAAATACCAGAAAATACCATTGCTTAATTCGAACACATTAAAAATTTAAACTATTAATTAAATGAGGATAATATGGTAAATTTACATTTTTCCATATTAAAAAATTAAAATAAAAAATAAAAAAAGATAATAGGTCATATTTTTATGGAATATAACTATTCATGTTATATTTTTTTAAATTCTAAAAATAAAATAAAAAATAAAAAAGAAAACCAATTGGCACATGCGTGAGCATGTGCCAAGGGGCTAGTGTAATAATTATCAAAGAAATTACTAGTTAAAATATAATCAATTAGATGAGAACCTGCTAATACAAAATAACAACCTACTAATTTAAGTTTTTATTATTTATTTATTTTGTGCAGGTGCATGCGTGCATATGGCTACACAGATTAATTTGGCAAGCACATCTAGCACACAAGCACAACATGTACCAGCAGCTGAAATCCAATTAATGGCTGGCGCTCCAACAACAGGACTAGGCATTGTGTGATCCATATAACCAATTTGCCTCAACCTAAGACCCCTTCACTCCATCTACTAGAGGAAAACAACGGTACGTAACATCCATCTCTCTCTCTCTCTCTCTCTCTCTCTCATCATTGGTAGTCCCTTCTTTTATGATAAATAAGATTTTTGTGTATTGCATGACATTATTGTTACAAATTTGGCCATACATTTTCTAAAATTACAATAATGCAACTATGTCATGTATTTGTGGTTAATAAAGTTAAAAGCCTTGGTCTATGCACCTGACCCGAGCAAGGGCGGAATCATGAATTTTTCGACCGGTAGGCTAGCTAAATTTTTTAACTAAAATAAAACTATGCATTAAATCATATAAACCATGCTAATAGTATACATTAAATCAAATAAAAGTATAAACCACGCAAAGTATGCGTGAAATAATATGTTCAACAACATAATTAAAAGTGTACTTATTGAAGTTGTGCCCTGAGATCCTTGAGAGAATTGAAATCTTTTGTTATTACATCTGAATTGATATTGTCAGCAAGTTCTTTTTCAATGTAGACAACCATAGAATCTGCTACAAACTCATTCTTCATCTTGTTGCGAAGAGCTGTTTTAACAAGTTTCATAGCTGAAAAAGCTTGTTTAGTAGTTGCCATAGAAACAGGGAGAGTTAGCACAAGACGGATCAACCTATCAATCAAATGATATCTGTTTGACCTTTTGTTTCAACTAATCCCCGACATAATTCAGAGAGTGTAGACACTTTTTGAAGTATAGGATGATGAGGTACGTCTGCCTCGTAAAGTTTTAGCTGGCATCTTAAAATATGTAACTCTTTTGGAGTAAAATCTTGAGGATAAAATCTCTCTGCAAGGCTGCAAATTTTA